>NW_027635860.1:2972031-3192431 GCF_903797595.1 Erithacus rubecula
TGAGTGCAGACTGCTGTTTCAGGCAGCAACGTGGGGCACTGCTGCTTGCTTTTAGCCGAGTTTGGAAGAATAGAAAACACTCTGTGCTGGTGAGCGAGCACTGCATAAAACCCCATTAGCAGTGAAAGCATGAAAACTGGCAGTATTACATGGACACATTGTGTCTGAAGGTAGGCATGTGGAGCGCAGTTAAAACCCCATCCAATTTACATGAAGTTAGCCTTTCATGGGCTTTATTTGACCATGAGCTACAGAGAAGTGTGCAAATCTCAAAAACCTCCTTTTTGCTCTTTAGCTGTGAGGTGTCCTTGGAGTTAAACCTTGACATATGCTGTGATACAGAGGAGCCTGCCCTCATTTCTCCCACGGAGAAGGTGAAGTTGTTGCTCTGTAGAGGCCAGGAATCAAATAAAAGCTACTGACAAGCATGACAGGTGTTCTGCACTCAGAAAGGGTGATAGTGAACCAAAGAGTAGCAGAGCATGTTCCTGGATAACAGATGATGAATCCAGCACTGGGGTACCTGGGCATACCCTTGTCAAAAAGAGTTGTACCTTCTGCAAAAAAGGAGATTTCTCTAATATCTGCTTCTGAGCCATCAGTTCTGCAGAGAGAAACATAAGACCCTCTTTCTGTCTTGCTGCTTCATCCTGTGTAGAATAAGGTCCAGAAAAAAGAATCCATAGGAACAGTCAGTTGCCCTGGTTGATACAGTCAGTGGGGGCAAAAGTGTCAACACTGGTAATTAGTTTAGTTTGTTGCAGAAAACTGTTGTGTGAGAAACATTTGGGGCTTATTGATGAAAACAGACTTATTTCTATTTATTGCAAATAGAGAAAGAAGGAAGGAGGTTGAACAGAATGGCATCAAAAATTACTTTATGCTTCTGTTAATATTCAAGTTGAAATAAAATAATAATATAACAAATGGTATTTCCACATCCAGTGGTATGTTTTTTTACTAAAGTCTTTGGGGTTTTAATTTTTTTTTTTCAGAATGCCTTTGGCTAGCTCTTTTCAAATCACAGAAGGATATTTAGGCAGAACTTATGATTGGAATAAACTGGGTCAATTTAAGTCATGAAACATGTCCGTGAAAGAAAGAACACAAAGAATATCTCAGTTCCATACTGAGAAAATTTAACTGAAAACTAGATTCTTGTGTCCTGTCTTCTGAGGTTAGGTGCTACAATAGACACCCACAGTCCATGCTTAGCCAATGTTTGGTAGCATATTGTTCTCCTGTACCATGTCTTTGATATTTTTATGCCAGACTCTTCCTGCACTGTGAAGACTGGACTGTTTCTCACAGTTGAATTCTATCTTCTGTAGCTTACCCAAAGTAGTGGGATTAGTCAATGCCATTTAGTCTAGCCCCATTCATCTGTGCATCCAGTTGCTTCTGACATCTTTACTGACCTTCCTAACCTCTATTTATTCATTCTCCTCCTACACTTCCTTCCTTTTTTACTAATTCACTTCATCACTTTCCTATCTCCTCTATTTTTCTTTTGTTTTAATTTTTATTTTTTTTAAGTTTACCTCTTGGCTGTATCATCTATGTGCAGGATTTCCTGCCTCCTTTTCCCATTAAGTTCTTGATGTAGGCCAGGAAACCACTGGTCATATTAGTCCACAGAATGATGTCCACAGTTTACTTCAAAGATGTGTCCATTGTTTACTTCAAAGAACGTTTCTGTTAGAGTCATGGTCTGCCCATTGATACCATGCTTTCCTAGAGACATCAGTCTTTATGCTCATAGTTTCTCATATATCTACCAACCTTATGCTGCTACCATTAGCAAAAAAACCCAGGTTGGTATTTTTCAATTAATGCTGAATATCAAGCATAACATGTTCTTTAGCTCTTTACTAAATTAAATTTCTTTTAAGTTATCAGAATTCACTATTCTCTTGATTTCAACATTGAAGTGTGTTTCAAGATATTATTCCACGCAGTTCTACTTCTTCCCTCTTAAACTTCCACTTTTCACTATTTTCCTTCTTATGTAGTAGGGGCAAGGTTTATATTGCCTTAAAATGTGTTTTCCACCAACTTGTGAAAGAAAAAAATGAAGAAGGTTTTGAGCCTGAAGATGTTCATTCCATATTTCAAAAGTATGCATGCAAATATGTGATTTTTAAGAGAAAGGACAGCAGAGAGTATTAGATAGCAACATGCAGAAAATTAAATAGAAAGGTCAAAGAGCTGGCATCACTTCCTCATTGTATGGTAAATTTGGATTCTGCATCAAGAGACTAGCAAGAGTTGAAGAAAACAAAAAACTAGAGACAACCAAAGAAAAATTACCCTTGCATCAATAAATTGGTCTTTGATGAAATTTAAGAACAAGATAAGGACTGATGAACCAGGGACAAAATGTCGTCTGTTAATTAATATCAGTAGAGAGGATGAGAAAGTCCTGAGACTGATAGTCTTCAGAAACAGGAACAACTCTGTACAATAAGAAAGCTTTTATATCATAAATGTTTCCTTTCAGATATATATTTTAATTGTCAAATGAATAGATTCCTCACTTCCCCCCAAAAGAGATATTTGACCTCAAAAATAAGAGCCTGAAAATCCTTGGTCATGAAATCCATTAGGGTGTTTGTCACTGCTGTTGGTATTACCTCTGAGTCACTCAGATATTATTGACAACTAGTTAGCCACAGATGACTGCAAGTGCAGGAAATATTATTATCATTCAGTGGGACATTTCTGTTCCTTCTTCCTTCTAATCCTAGCAGAAGGATAATGTGATAGTGATGACTTCTTTGCTATTTTTTCCAATCATGACAAACACAATCACTGAAATAAAATCCAAAGTAGTAGGAATGGAAAGGAAAAAGAAATGTTCCACAACTAATTAGACAGGAACTGAATCCTTTTATGTTCCTGAGATGATCCAAACCCAAACCCTCAAATCTGACCTTCCTCAGATCTTGGAAAAAGAAAATCTGTATGTGAACTTTGCTACTTGACTCTCTCTTAGACACAGGCTAACTCATGACTCACAGATCCACAGAAGTTCAGTAGAATCATTACATGCTCTACAATATCTTCAAAGAAAATAAATGAATCAGTTAAACCAAAACCAAAACCAAGTGTGAGAGGCTTCTACTCCTCTGGGTTTCCTGTGTGTAAAATCCTGCTTTGAAATGCAGGGCCTGAGAATCAGTTCAGTTTGTTAGAGCAAGCAGAACCTTGCTGTTATTCTCAAAAAGACAAGGATGAAAACAAATAACACTGGCTTTTTAAATGTCTACCAGACACACTGAGGGTGAGGGAGGGCAGAGGGTGGGTGGGCAGGTAGGGTGATAATGTGAATTGAGTACACAGAAAGAAGAGCAGAGAATGGTATGAGTTCCTTTTCTTTAACTTGCGTATTTTCTTTGTTTTTCTAATGCAGCAGTTCTGGTGCCTGTAATTCATAATATTAAATTGTAAACTGAGAGCAGGTTTGTGTGAGATGAGCTAACCTGAGCAATGCAATTCATATTTATGAATATTTGTGAGGTACTTTAGTCATGAGAATGATATTTTGTCTCTGTTTGCCTGCAAAATATTGCTCTAATATCAAACAGCCCAGGTCTGGGGTCCTTGCCTGTGTCACAACCTGCCCTTGTTCATGACAGACATGGTGGAGCTTAGCATTCCTGCAGGGAAGCACTCTGACTATCATCAGCAGGAGCATTTTGGGTGGAAGACACTGAAGGATCACTGCAATTGGGAATGCTGCAAATGTCCATCTTATTGTCAGAAAAGATGGTCAGAACTCTTCCAGGGGAATACTTTATGCACCCTGAAATGCTGATTGATCAAAATCAGAACATTCTGTGGGAATGTGTCTGTTTTAACAAATCTTCTGACAAAACACAGGCACATTTCCAAACTTGCCTGCCAGGCAGGTTTCAGTCAAAAGCCTGCCCAGTTTCATGCCAGCTTGCCAACCCAGCCCCTTAGCAGTCTGCCCAGCAGTCTGCTGGGGAGAAAAAATGCCAGGCCTTCAGATTTCCCAGTGCTATGGCAGCCCACTGAACTAAGTACCTTGGTGCTGGGTGATCCTGGGCTTGCAGGCTGTTCATCACAAACCTAGAATGGTCATCAGCCTTAAAGGCAGGCAAGACCAGAACTGCCTGCCCTGATAAGGGCAAGAAAGATGTTTGACAAGGAGTCCTGTAATGGGAGCAATAAATGAAAGGTGGAGAGGAGTCAGGCTGCATGAAGGACAGCGAAATATCCATTTCCTTCTGCTCTAATTAATGAGCAGACCTGCAACTGACCATATTTTGCAGGAGTTTCTGTTCTGGATCCAATACCCATTGAGAAGGTGAGCACTAAATTGGCTCAGTTACTAGAAGACCCCTATCAATTAAAGTGTCTGTGCATGTCAAGAAGTGTTTTGACCTTTTTTTCTCTCTAGGTCCAGTTTAACTCCTTCCTTTGGTGGTGTGGGCAGAGTGGCAGAGGCTCTTTTTTGTCATACAGCATGCTTGTATCAAGCCCATTTTACTGATGTGTACTGCAGAGTGACTTCACACATGTGGACAGTAGTTCTTTCCAGCAGCAGAGGACTCATCATGTTCACAGGCATGTGATTGCCCTAAGAACCAGAATCCAGAGGCTCTGTGGAAATTCAAGCAAGTTGTCTAATTGGCTTGGTTCTTTGGTTTTGTGGGGGCTTTTTGTGTGTGGTTTCTTTTTTTTTTTTTTTTCTGTTTGGTTGTTTGTTTGTTTTTAATTTTATTTTTTATTTTGTGCTTTGTTTTCTGTTTTGTTTTGTTTTTCCTCAAGAACAACTCAGAAATGCAGAAGGGAATAGGAAATACATTTTGTAAGGCGTTCTGATAGTGGTAGTCATAATGGTAGTCTATTTTTACTTGCAACTTTGGAATCTCTTACTGTCCTCTTCATCCTTTAAAGGATGTGGTCTTGTCCTGTAATGGAAGAGAGAGTGAAGGGCTTCAACAAAGGGTGATGAGTATTAGTGTGCTTCCATCACTTCTCAAACTACACATCCCCCCTCATCTCCTGCTTACTTGATCTCAAGTTTTCTGTAAGAAACAGTTCACAAACTGTGTGAGCATATTATCTGTAGCCTGGGATAGGAATGAAGGCTGAGAGTCTGTGGCTGAGAAAATGGTCTTGCTGAAAACTTCTTTAAATGATCTTTTTAAGGAGGTGTTATTGTTTTCTTTCTGTTTAGGAGGCAATATATTCTATTCTAAGAATAATAGCTGAGAAACAGTAAACAAAATGGCAAATAGGGGCTTTGGATGACAAGTGTCCTTGACCATTTTATTACATTCCTGTTACTGGGCACTGGACTTAACTAACACCAATTCATCTCCATGAGAATCGTTGACGGAAAATTAAAACAGCTTTGTGTTGGAGAATAATATGTCAGTCTGGAAGGAATTGTCCATGCTTATTCTTCTGAAACTCCACGACGTTTTTTCACGGCTAATTAGCCCAGGCAGAATTTAGTTCAGGTACATAGGGCAGGAGTACAGCTGCATCAACTACCATTTAGCTGACGTCTGTAACAAAACAGTGTTTCTAAGCTCCCACAGCTTAAGGTGGTGTGTGCTGTGCCTTCTAGAAATACACCCATTTTAAAAGAGAAAAGGCTCATCTTTGAGAAGACTGTTAGTACCAAGGAAATTACATTTTGCTTCCCAAATGTGTTTGGAGCCAAACACAAGTAGAATCATTGTCCTTAGAACTTGTAGGAACTACAGAGGCAAATTCTATGCTTATTTTCACAAATTGCATTGGACAGCATTTGGGACTTGGCCTAAATAAAAGAATAAACTCTTACTCTCTCCACGTTTCCTCACTGTTAAATATTTTCAGGAAGTTTTGCTTTGCTGATCCCTCACTTTCTGCAGACTGTTTTTTTCTGGGGACATTTGAGAGGGTATTTAATTTGTGGATCTTTTTGTGCTCCTCACCACCAGCACTGAAAGTCTGGTTCCCTTGGCTTAGCTCTGGGCCATGGCTCTCTTGCTGCTCAGTAAGAAATTCACAGATATTGATATTGATATTTAACACCTCAACTCAAACCAATGAGGTTACAGCAGCTTTTCCCCCCGAACAAACACCAACACTTCCAAGCTCTGTCATTCCCCCTTTCTGGTGTCTCCTCTGTTTGAATGTGAGGAAAGGCACCTCAGAAGCTATCTTAACAAATCTCAGAAAAATTTTCCTCCAGGATGTATCATCACTAGCAGACAAAAGGAACAGATTCTGCCAAGTTCTGAGGGGAGGTTTGGTGGATTGCAAGGGTGTGTGCCATGTGCAGGCAGAAATAATGGGATGGCACGGGAAAAAAACCTCCATCCCTTCAGTTAGTTGCTTTATTCTTTCTTGGTGTGCCCCAGCTCAGCTTTTTCAAAGAACTTTCCTAGATGTAAGATAAAAATACTTCATTAACAATACTGGGTAAGCCTAGCTTGTCACTAACACTACAGACATTTTGAATCATTATTCAACTTAGTGTACTATTTCCAGCCTTTGTCCTGTGTTTAAGACAGTTCATTGTAAAAGTAGGGTTACAGTCAAGCTTGATGTTTTCTTGTGTGTTTTCTTTTTGCATATTACTCTTGTTAGCAGCAGGTCTGAAGTCATAAATGGACTGATTTTTCTATAGAGAAGATAGTTTTAACTTTGAAGTGTTGCAGCCACATAGGTATATGCAACACTAAATCAGGATTTCCTTCTCTCTAGTTCCAGTTTAATTTAGTGATAAACATTATCCATGTCTATCTGTTCTAACAAAAGAGATTTATATTGAATATTTTTGAGGTACTGGTTTTTATGCATGAAGAATGAGAGTATAATAGTAGATATAGGTTAACACACTATATTTCCATTTCCTGTCTAAAGGAAAGACATAGGCCTTGAGACATAAGATACCTCTGACATAGCTTTGTTTAAAGACTGCTGAGCCTGAATGGCTTAATTGGACCACATATTCTCCAACCCTGCTCTCTTACTACATTTAACTATTTTTTGCATTTGACATTTGTTTCTTGCATGAAACACAATGAAGTAAACTGTGTACACATTATTGTGTAAGTCTCTATGATACTTATTTTTAGAGAACAACTTTTCAGCCAGCTAGTAAGTAGGTTTTTCCATGTAGTGCTCTATGAAGGAGTAAGGGTGGTTCAGGATATATTTGGACAAATGCTTGAAGGTTGGACCTAGATGATCTTTTAAGGTCCCTTCCAACTCAAACCATTTATGTTGGGTTTTGGGGCTTCAGGGGTGGTTTCTGTGAGAAACTGCCAGAAGCTTCCCCCAAGTAGATAGAGCCAGTGCTAGCCAGCTCCAGGGCAGAAGGCTGCTGATCAGGGCTGAGCCAGTCAGGAATTATGGGAAGACTTCTGCAATAACATATTTAAGATGTAAAAAAATCCCTTAATGGGCAGATGTATTTGGTGCCAAAGAATACATGAGAACAGCCCTGCAGAGACCATGGTCAGTGCAGAAGGAGGGGCAGGAGCTGCTCCAGACACAGGAGCTGAGATTCCCCTGCAGCCCCTGGAGAAGCAGCTGTGCCCCTGCAGCCATGAAGATCCATGGGGATGCAGAGACCCACCACAGCCCATGGAAGAGTCCAGGCTGGAGAAGGGAGATGCCTGAGAGGAGGTTGTGACCTCATGGAAGGCCCATGCTGGAACATGGGAGAACAACCCCTGGCAGGGGCCTGAAGATCTGTGGACAGAGGAGCCCAGCCTGGAACAGATCTCCTGGCCAGACTTGTGACCCTCTGGGGGACTCTCAGGAGCAGGCTGTGCCTGAAGGACTGCACCCTATGGAACAGTGACTCATGTTAAAGCAGTTTGTGGAGAGCTATGTCCGTGGGATGGACTCATATTGGAGAAGTTCACAGAAGACTATCTTCTGTGGGAGGGATCTCATATTGCAGCAGGAAAAAGACTCTTCTCCCTGAACAGCAGTAAGAACATCATGTGATGTGCTGACTGTAACTCCCATTCCCCTTCTCTCTGTCCCTTCTCTCACTGGGAGGGAGGAGGTAGAGCTGTGAATGTGGAGGAGTGGAGGGAAGGTGGCTTTAAGGTTTATTTTGCTTTTTATTATCCTGCTCTGATTTTGTTAGCAGTAAATTCAAATACTATTCCCAATCAGAATTTTGAGTTTTGCCCACGATGGTGAGTGATCTCTCCCAATCCTTACCTCAACCCATGAATCTTTTGTCATACTTTCTTTCCTGTGCCCAGTTGCAAAAGGGAGGAATAGAGGCAGAGGGGGTTTCAGTGGGTGCTTGGCATCTACCCAGGATCACCCACAGTACCATGGTACAAATCCATGGCTCAAGATCCACTGTTTATTACCACAGGTACATTTATTAACACAGGACATTCTTCAGGGTAGGGTCCATCCACTCAAACTGTCCTGTAAATAATGAAACACAGACACCCTTCTCCTGTGGTCAGTATCATGATGGCTAGGCTACAAAAGGCAAGTTCAGTTTTGCTCTTTGTGTCCTTTGCTGCATATTAGGCAGCTTTCTACCCACCCTTCTAGATTCCAGATTTACAACTCTGCAGCTCAAAACGTAGGAAGCTGCCTGTACAAAAGAGGTTTACACCTGCAGTGGTTGGTAGAGATTTCTCCAAATGTCTATCAGACAAAGCCCTGCACTGGACTGGAGAAGTAGCCGTTCCAGTTTCCCACATCTCTAGGTCCCAATTGGACTCATTGGCAAGAAAGATATTTCCCTTCTGCATTCACAAAAGGAAAAACTTGAGTCACCTGAGCATGCTGAGGGTGAAAAGGAATTACAGCATTACAGTAATGTCTTGGCCTCCTATGTTACCAAGCAGCAGAGGGGAGAATTTCAGGAGCAAAACTTTGAATTAAGCCATCTGCCTGTCTTTAAATAGTGAAGACCATATAACAACAGCTGTGGAACAGCCTAGTGCATGATTCTCAGTGATCTCTGCTAAGGGTGTTTTGTGGACTCTTTACAGTCCTAGAGAGAAGGGTCTAGGACTAAGACTATCTATTCTCTCTCAAGAAGGCCATAATTAACCTGTTTCAGTGCCTGCACAGAAAAAAAAAAAACAAAAACAAAACAGCAGCAGAATCATTCCCTGGACAGAACAAGTTCTTGTCCTGATAATCATTGTGGTGTGACAAACTTTTCATAGTTCTTCTTGTCCTTAAGATTACTAGTCATTTTTTTCTTCAATAGAACACATTTCCAACTATTTTGCAAAGTATAGTGGCTTCACCAAATGACTCACTGATAATTACTGGCATAGGAGAGCCAACTGCTCAGTATGTTAATATGCATTTTACTATTCTTAATTGTTATGGTGGCTCTAAAAACCCATCCTGAGATGCTTGCTCTAAGTGTCCTATTTCAAAGCACAACATCATTGAAAAATATCTGTCCCCAGTGTCTTTTTGCCTGCACTGATCAAGCACACAGATTTCCAAACATTTTGGTAAATCAGGCAAGGTGTATTTCTTAAAGATTTAGTGCTGTAATTTAAGTCAGAATTAATCACAAATGTAAATCATCAAAGTCAGGGGGATGACTAATGTGAACAAAGATTAAATGGCAAGACCAAGTTTCAACTGTGTTTCAGAAGTGACTGCCAAAAACCCCCATCCCACTGGTTTCTTTACACATTTCTCACCTTGGAGTATGACGAATGAAGCAGAAAAGTAGATGACTAGAAAAGTAGCAGTGAATAGTGTTAGGTCATATTGAAAGGACTCTGACTAAGAATTTTGACTTTCCCTTGTCTTGGCTCTGCTGGAGACTAGGCAGTGAATTTTGTGACTTTTATAATAATTTTCAAGTAATCTCATTTAGATGACTAACTGAATGAGGTTTGTGTTAATTCTGTTATTTGGGAAACTTTTATGCAAGACACTTTTATTTTCTTTTGGAGGTAAGATTGCTCATATCCACATGGGCAGAAAACTGTTTGAAGGGAAACTGTGAACAGGTATTGGGGGAGTTTTTGGCTTCTCTGCCACAGAATTTTATATGCTGGGGCTTTAGACAAGATCCTGCCAGTAGTTGCTTCAGTCACTGCAGACCAGGAAAGACTCTAGTCATGAAGGATCTTTAGGCCCCTTCTAGTAGAATTGATTCTTATTTCTCAAGAAATCCTCCAAATTACTGGCCTGTCTCATTTAACCGGAGTGATTCAAAAGTCAACAGCAAGGCAACTCTGAGTAAGTATACATGTTAAACTCCACTGGTCCTTGGCAATTCCTGAGCAAGCTGCTGCAAAGTGGAACTCAGTGTGGTGAGGTTGTTTCACCACGCTGAAACAGTTCCCAATGGCAATGACTTGTCACCTGTCTCCCTCCTGGTGCTGTTGGCCATGAGAAATCGCTGATCCTCCTACCTGTGTGTCACCTTCACCTTCCTTTCAAATTAATGTGGGTGTGAGCTGTGCCTTGCCTTCTCAGTCACTCAGAGCGCCTGCTGGCTTTCCTTCTCCAGTGCTTTTATGTGGTGCACTCCACATTTCCTACTGATCATGTCTGCTACTCAGTCACAGGAAGAGGGATGCTAGGAGTCATCCATTTTTCAAAAATTTTTCATCTCAGTGATACTCCTAGCATTTCCCACTTTCTATAGGTGTACTATACAGTTCATAAAATTGCACATTTTTACGTTCTGGAGGGCTTTCCAGTGATTTTTTTTTTTTTCCGGTCCAGTATTGAACATGAATGGTGTTACATGTTTCTACTTTCCACAACATTGACAGCACTGCCTTGAGAGTTTCAGTAAAGGCAGTGTTATACACATTAGCAGCATATGTGTCCATTAATGAAAATAACATTTTGAAAATACTTCTTTTTGTGTTTGAAATATCCAGGTGAAATTAGATACTTCCATCAGTCCTGGAGATATTGCTGTTCCTGATATTGTCTCTCAGTCTAAGTGGGTAACATGGCAGTGGCTCTGTGGGCAGAACTGGTGTTTGCTGCATTTGCTGCCTAGGAAAGAGGACATTCTTGTTTGCTTTTAGACTCCTCTGAGAGATACCCAAACACCATAACCTTCTTAATTTGTCATATGAATAACCATGAAGCCTTAAGCAGGCTGTTGCAGTGCAGAAGTATCATGTAAATTTTCTTTATTTAGTCCATGCACTTATTGTGAAATTTTTGGTGTTTCTTCACACTTAACAGTTCCAGTAAACATTGCCTCACTTTTGTCTGCCTAAGTTACAATGTGAACATCTATTTCTCTTGGGTTTGCTTTTAGCAAGAGTACATTACAGCACAAATATTTTTCCAGAACAGTTTCCACAAATGTTCCCAGATGCATGGAAATATTTTGATTAATACTTTGAACTGTAGTCAAATGACTTGCCTTTTTCTTTAATGCATTTTATTTCTGTCTTTGATCTTTATAAAATCACAATATCATCTATTTTATGGAACTTTCACTATTGCTCTTCTTGAGCAGGAAGCCCTGGAGGAGTCAGTTAGTTTTAAACATTTTTGAGCACAGATCACATTAAATATATAAAAAGATTGGTGAATATAGTTTTCTGTAATTGCATTGCTATGTAGCAAACCTCCTACAGATATAAAGAAAGCAGTGCAAGAGAACCAAGGATAATAGCAAAAGTCACCATCTCTTCAGTTAATTTCAGAGAGCATGTGTGTGTGCACATATAAATAAATCATTAAGCTGTGTTTAGTAGACCTTAAGAAACATTTTATTTTTATTTTGCTCCAGATTTATTTCAATTACTACATTGTACTGTATGTAGACTATAATGAAAATGAGGAATAAAAGCTTTTTTTTTTTGGAGGCACTGGAACCTTCATTTTCATCTGATTCTAAATTTCAGGTTGGGTTGATATTATGGAAAGTCCAAGAGGCATGGACACAACTGAATGCCAAGGTGTTAACCAGTGTTAGAGATTACAGGCATTACTTCTGTTATATTTTTGCTAGTTGCTTCTCAAATGCTTTTTCTAGACTTATGTGTAGTACTGTGAGTTAGTGTAGCCTTAAACCAGAGGTGGTTTAAGTCATGTAGCAGTGAATACCAGTGAATCTAAAGGAGTTGAAGTTAATATTGTGCCATCTGAAAGCAAGTATAAATCACATCATGCTAGAGTCAGCTGAGAATTTAGCTGAAGATCTTCATGACCTACTTCATCTCTCCAATAGGAAAATCAGCAGAGGTGGATAATCATAGAATGATTCTCTTTTTCAGTTTTCCCAAAAGCCTTAGACTCCTTTTGTGCAGAATACACAAAGCTATGTCTTTCATCCATGCTATTTTTTTCTGTACCTTAGGAGAGGTGGAAAAATTGTGAATATATTCCTTCAGCCTCATCAGCATTCAGTCCTGTATCCCACTTTATCCCTAAATCTGTCAGGTGTCCACTTGACCTGGAGAGTAAGACCAGATTTTGCTGTAAAAGGCTTTGATCTCGACCAAGTAGAAGTAATGTAAAATATAGAAAACGTTTGTTACTAATCTGGGAGAAAGATCAGGTCTGTTTTTATGGCTGATTATAATTAGTGACAAACATATAAGCAAATAGGCGACCAAACTCCATCTGGAATATTATTTCCAAGACTGTCCACCCACATAGGAAGGATATTATTTGCCTTGGAGACTTCTTTCTAGAATTCTAGAATTTCAAGAACCTGAGTCACAAAGGCAAATTTGAACTGCTTTTTTTTTGGTTTTTTCCTCTAGATATGAGACTTAAAGTTGTTAAAAGTGCATGCCCAGAATTCACCAGTAACCATTCATCATGGCAAAAACAATATGCATCATTTAATTTTAAAAACTGCCTGAATTTTCAGGATTTACTTTGGCTTTTGACAGTCCTGAGAACTCAGTGCACTGGACTGGTACAATATGTATGGGACATAACGTGTTCTGTGCAAGATTCCTCACATAGGTTCTTCAGTGTGCCTAAGACCTGAAGTAAGTCACCAGTATTTATGAGCAAGAAGGTCTTCAAGCTTATTGCTGGATCTCATGTCTGACATTTCCAGTAGCATGCCAACTGTCTCTGCATGTCTGTTATCCACTGGCACGTGGAAGCAGGGGAAAAAAGCCCTGACTGTGCAGCCTCCAGGTGGAGGCAGTGGCTGATCTCTCAGACTTGGGCTGCTTTCGAGTCCCCTTCCTGTCATGGTGGGCTCCATAGTCTGCTACCTTCTACAAGACTGCATGTGCTAGATATTAGAAATAGGAAAGGAAGAGGGGTAAAACCAATGTAAGTAAAGGTTATTCGAGCTTTCATATTATTACAACCAGGGAGATAGATAGAAATGGATTCAAGGAACTTAGATTTCATTGTGGAGGGATATTATGGGTACATGTGATAAAAGACTGAGGGCTGAGATAAACAAAAATTTGCTTTCCGTTACATTTGCTTTACTCCAGAGGGCTATGTCTGTTGACATATGAATACAGGATGACAGAGTAATAAACCAGGATAATGTTGATGAAGACTATACTATTTCAGTAAACGTTTAACAGAATGAAACCAGGAATCATTTATGTTCTGGAACTAGGATTTAATAAAGAAAATTTTCTGTCGTCTCCATAAATTTAATTCTGAAAGGAAAAAAAAAAAAAAAAAAAAAAAGACAGAGATACAAACTGTGAGGATAAAAAAGAGGAAGATACATATCTTACATATCTTACACCTAATCAAACATGTGCATTCAAACCCATTCTGGGATGACAACTGGATTTCTTGCTGGCCATGTGTCACATTCTACAACGGAGGCTAAAGAGGGACAAACCAGCACCAGACTCTCCGCGGCATCTGCGCTGCCTGGGGGGCAAGGCGCGGGGGTTGCTGGCGGGGATGGCCCCGCAGAGCCAGCGGGACCGAGCTTCCCCAAAGTGCGTGCGCGCTTCTGCGCGGCGCTCGGGCGCTGCCGGCTCGGGGCGAGGGCGGGGGTGAAGCAAGAGCGCCGAAACCCTTCCGCCTTGGCGGCCACGAACGCGGGCGGACGAACCTCGGCGCCCGGGAAAGGCCGCCAGCGGGCTCCTTGCCCCTTGCCATTCCTCTCCTCCTCGTCCTTTTGCGGTTATCGCGACCGCTTCCCGCGAGCGACAGCGGCCGCAGCGTGATCCACCCGTGCGCGCGGTGAGGAGGCGGGTGCGCGCCTCGAGAGCGCGGCTCCCGCGTCCCTGCTCGATCGCGCGGGGACGGCGGATGCGAGGGCTCGGCTCCCGCGCAGACACACCCCCGTGAGGCCGCGCAGCGCGGCGGGAGCCGAGGCGGCGGCGCGGAGCGGGGAGGCGGCGCCCGGGCCCCGCCGGAGCGGAGGCGCCGCGCCTCGGCGGGCGGAGGCTGCGCGGGGCGAGCGCCCCCCAGCGCGCTGCCGCCGCGCCGGTTACGTAAGCGCGGGCACCCCCCGCGCCGCCCCCCCGCCCCCGCCGGCGGTTATGCAATCGCAGCACACAGACCTACTGTACGGCGCGCCGCCCCGCGCGCCGCCCCGCCCCGCCCCTGGCCGCTCCCATTGGCCGGCCCCCGGCGGCGCCCGGCGCCGATTGGCCGGTGTTGGCCGCCAGTCACGGCGCGGCGCGGCCGGCATGCGGGCTATGAGCCCCGCGCCGCGCAGCCCTGACCTACTAACACACATCCCTCCGCGCCGCCGCCGCGCGCTCCCGCCCGCCGCTCCGCCGCCGCCCGCACGGCGCGGCACCGCTCCGCACCGCGCCCGCGCCGCTCCGCCGAGCCCAGCCCCGGCGCGACGTGGGGAATGCTCGGCGCTCCGCGCCGCGCTGCAGGTAAGGAAGGAAGGCGCTCGTATAAAGTTGGGGTGCCCGCCCGGTGCTGCTGTAGCTTGGGGCGGGGGTCGGCTGTTGCTTACGGGGAGCCCAGCCGGCTCCGGCCGCCGCGGGGCGGGGAAGTGTCCGGCGGCGGCCCCGCTCTGCTGCGGCGGGCGGCTCGGGCGAAGGCTGGGTGGCGGCGCGGGCGGCAGCCCGGCAGCTGCCGGCCGGCGGCTCTCCCTGTCGGGGCGTGCTCGCTGCTGGCGTGCCGCGCTGCCCCCCGTGTGTCCGCGCTGCGAGCCACGGGCAGCGCCGCCGGAGCGGCTCTCCCGCGTTGCATAATGTGCCGGCGGGGAGCGGAGCTGCCGCGGCGGGCGCCGTGCGGGGCGCGGGGCTGGGTCCCGGGCAGCGCCAGCCCTGCCTTGGCCACAAAACCACCGCGAGTTGCTGCCGGAGCCCGCCGGCCGGACCCAGCGCTCTCTCGGCGAGCGCAAGGGCATGTTGGCCGCGGGCAGTCGGGATCAATGGCAGCGGCCCGGGACCGGGGCTCCGCTTGTCTCAGCCAGCCCTTTCCGTCACTTTTTGTCGCTGTTTTTTACGCGCTGCGGGACCGATCGCATAATAGTTCCTGGAAATGTTGCATTATGTAACCACAAAATTTGCTGGCAGCCGGGCTGGGAAGAGGGAGCTAATTATGCGATTTTATAATCTCCCTACAAAGAAACTAGGACAATCTCGCCCCTGAAAAAAAAAAAAAAAAAAAAAAGCCCCCCAAACCCGTAACTGTAACAGGTTTTGTTAAAGTGTGTTTATTAAGGGAAGTAGACAACTGGGTAAGTGGGGAGGCGAGGCGCGCTCGCCGGCTGCGTGCCGGGTGCCTTAAAACGAGATTTGTGTTGGGTCTATATTTAGCCCCTTCGCGTTTTAGCAATTGTGGCTTCATGTGCTATTTCTGGTCTTTTCTCCAGAGCCGTGCGTGTGTAAGACGTTCGAGGCATTTGCTCGGATTTTTAACTCTACGCCTTCGGAGGCGTTTTAGATCAAGGCTGTATTTTATTTTAGGGAAGGCGTTTCGCCCAGACACCGTGCCATCTCTTCGGTACGGGCTTTCAGTGGAAAAAAAAAAAAAAAAAAAAAATAATAAATAATTTAAAAATAAATAAACAAGCAACAACTCAAAACAAACGGGAACGTCTGAATTTAAGGAAGAAGGGCGTTTGCAGGACATCCCAGCCGCGCTGGAGGGGAGAGGAAGAGCCGTCCCGGCCGTGCCCTGACGGCCGCGGCGGGCTGGGGGCCAGGTGCCGCCGGTCCCCGTGGGCTCCGCGGGCGGCCGCCGGTAGTAGGTCAGTGTGACAGCTCGGAGCGGAGCGGGTGCGCGGTTCCTCCTCGCCCACCTTCTCCTGGGCGAGGCTCCTGGCGGGGGTCGCCGCTGCCTCCCTTCCCCGGCGGGGCGCGGCGGCGGGCGAGCGAGGGCTGGGGGCGCTGGCGCTCCCCCTCAGCCCTTTGTTCTGGGCTGGGGCGGCGGCGGCGGCGGGGGGGCGGCGGGCTGATAGCGAGCGGGCCGGGGCCATGCGCCGCCGGTCACGTAGGGGGCCGAGGCGGGCAGCCTTTGTGGCGGGCGCGGTGTGGGGCCGAGCGGCGGGGAGGCGGCGGGCGCCCCGCACCGCGCCCCGCCGAGCGTCCCCACCCCGCTGCCCATCACCCCCCTAGTCCCGCCGTCGCCTGCAGGCAGGGATCGCCAGACAAAGGCAGGTAGGCTCGAGAAGAGCGTTTTCCTTCGTTCCTTACGTAACGACAGCAACATCATAAAGGGGAGAGGAAAAAAAAAAATCGTTGCCCAATTCTGTAATTTTTTTTTTTTTTTTCCCCAAATCACTTCGGCGTCGCAGTGACTGTGTGTTTTGTACTCTGGGGGCAGCTTGTGCTGTGTCCTCGATGGTAGGTAGCATAGCTTGAAAGTTGCTGACGGTAACTTGCCTTCCAAGATAAGGTGATTTTTCTTTTTTTTTTTTTTTTTCCTTTTTTTTTTTTTTAATTACTAAAATGGTTCTCCAATAGCTTAGACCAACATCACTGTGCTTCTGACCAAAATTCTCCCAACTGAGTAACCCAGCCACAGGCTTTATGTTCATTGTACCTTCTATAGGAAGTAGCAGCAAAGTATTTTAAAAATATTCTTGTTAATTGCATAAACTTTTCTGCTGCTTGTTTGTTGGGGCTAAGTGCAGCCTTGGCAGTGAGGCTTTTTGGAGTTACTGTTGTGTTAAAAACAATCCTGGTTTTTTTCGTTGTCCTTGTAACTTGAGTGATTGCACTTAGTTCCGTTGTGTTTGCTCCAGTGTGTATGTAACCTACTTTGAGTTATCTTTGCCCTCCTCAGTAATTAATTAAATCCAGAGCCTCGTTTGAAATATTGCTATGTGCATTGCTTTTATGGCCCTTATTCAATCAAAATGTTGACTTTGATGGGAAACTCGAATGAATAAGGATTTGCTGTTTTGGCCCAAAAACCTGATTTATACCAACAAGTTCAAGGACTACTGAATAAGGATCGTTAATAACATTGGCACTAACAGTTATTGTTCCAAAAGTTCTCACATTACAGATTTCTTTGACTGCTAAAATGCTAGTATGCTTTAGAACGTTTTGCCTCCTCTTTCATTTACTTTAAATTTTTAATTCATGCTCCAAAGGACTCTTAACTAGCTTTTAAAATATCCAGCTTCCTGAAGTCGCATCCAAAGCCTCAAGTTTCTGCTGTTTTGGTGGGAGTTGTTTTGGATTTTGTTATGAGGTTTGGGGAGGGATTTTTTTGTTACTTTGTTTTTATTTTTAAGAAAACTGTTGTGAAGGTGTCAAAAAGCTAAGAATCTTCCCATGGGCAGTATGAACTTACATGACCTCCACACAGCTTATCTCATCTTAAGACAGAACAGTATTTGCCTTGCTTTGGATGAAATTTATAGAACATACAGACATTAAGAACACAGAGTCAAAAGAGAATCTGAGAAAGAGATCAGTACCATGCTGCTTTTCCCCAATCCTTTTTCTTGAAATAAAACTCTTAAATGAAATAAACCTTTAACTAGTTTTAAATTTATTTATTTTAACAAGTAGTTATGCAAACTATGCTTATGCAATAGTTTTTTTCCAGACGGCAATCTTGCTGCTGTTATAACATCACTCTGATGCAATAATATGAACAATAAAATCCTCTGTTTGAGTCTTATTACACACTGTTAAGCAATGTATCTGACTCATCAGCTTAATTGACTCTTCTAGGTGACCTTGCCATGATCATTACAGCCAGTTATGAGATATAAATGTGCTTAGGCTATGTAATAGAAAAAAAATGCAAATAGATGGCCAATTCCTGCAGTCCATTCTAAAAGAAAATGACAATTTCCGTGTTAATATTTTACAGTATTAAAGCATTACCTTACAGAATTTGAAAAGATTTTTAGTAGTTACAAGATAATGTAACTGTCTAATACTGATAAGCATGAGTGTCAAAAACCAGATTGTGTAAGCAAGGGTATACTTGGTCTTGACTAAAAATGTGGTAGAAGCAATGTTATTAAAAAACTGTATTGTATGGTAGATCTGAAATAAATCTAAAGCCACCTTAAATACCCTGTGTTTTTGACTAATTCACTTGTTGAATTGGTCCATGTCCAAAATAGCATACTATGAGATTGAATTTTGTGACAGATATTAAATATATAGTCTATTAGAAAGAATGCCTTATTTAAGACATGGCTTTTTTCCCTTTCTTGAGTTGCTCCACCTTGGTGTAATTTTCAGTCTGTCCTGCAGTATTTGAATAATTAACCAGTTTTTGCTACAGAAGTGTCTGCACAACAGCTGACAATATAGATGCCAGTGCTGCAAGACTTCTTTTTACAAGTGGAATGCAACCCAACAAAGAAAATAATGCTCAGCATGGGCAGTGATCTGGACCATCTCACAGAATTGGAGCTCTAAAGATTGCTGTTTCTCTGCTCTGTCTGTTGCGAGTGGTAGATAACAACATTTTACAGCCAGTGTTTATTTTATATATTTACTTCAGTTGTTATATAACAAGATGCATGCTTAGAGCATCAGTTGGGATTAATTGACATAATTCTGCTGCCTTTAAATAGAACCATATCAATTTAGGTCAGCTGAAGGTCTGGTGTATGGTTGGCATTTTAAGAACACAGTTCAATAATAGAAGCCATTTGTTGTCAGAATAATTAATATTTGATTTTGTGGGCTTTTTTTTTTAAATTTAATATATATAGTTTGTAACTAAGGGAAACCTGAAACTGTATTTCTAGAACATGATTTCTATTAAGTTATAGCTTTTCACAGTCTAGTTCTTCCTGCTGTCAAGTAGCTGTTGAAATGAGAAACATACTGTCATAGTACTGTAACTTCAGTAAGTTGTTTATATTGAGGCCTTATTAAAAACACTGGAAAGTGATAGGGTATTTATTAAATTGCATATTTACATGTGTATACTATATATATAATCTATATATGGAATTAAATATTTATCCAAGATATATTCCTTTTCAGTTTTAAATTTTTTCCTGATGCTATCAGTAATATTCTTAGAACTTGTTTTGCACCATTTGAACCAGAGCGATAAACAGCTTGTTTTGGGAAGAATGAACAGATCTGGCAGAATCATACTATCTTCATAAGGAGATGAAGGAAAATGCGGGGCAAATTTGCACTTTGACCTTTTCTGAACAACAGCTGCCCTTAACATATTTTTTGTGCTACATAGAAATTGTTTTCAGTAATTTACCTCTGGTAAGCAGGCTGTACTTTAATGAGTTAATTTATAGTTCTTGAGATAAACAGTAACTTAAGTAATTTTTCTAACAATGAAAGCCCTTTGTAAAAATTACATATGACATAAGCTTTCTGGGTACAGTGTGGAGTTGGGTAATATGAATTTGCAATATTTTGACTTTCATGACAATCTTGCTAATTTTTTTCTTAAATTTGATTGAACAGTGTCATAATAAATGACTTCTGATGTGCCCGATTGAATATATTTTGTGGACATATTCCATTTTTTTTCTTGCTATAATACGATCAACATTTTAGCAAAAGTGGGTCATCTTGTACAAAGTTATCATCATCAGTGTTCCACTGACCTAATTACACACTGGTCCTGAAACAGTGAGCACTTCAGATGTCCATGAAGTTGTAGGAAAAGGAAACTGTGTACAGGATCAATAGTTCTTCAATGCTTCATGCTGTTGTAACATATCTGTGATTCTTATGCATATTGCTATGTAACAGCAGAAATTGGTGGCAATATTTGTATTGTAAATGCTTTTCTCCTTTGTGACTGCGGATAACTTGATCATCATAGCATGAAATTCAGTCACCTAGGCTTTTTCAAAAAGTTTTAACTACATTTGTTTTGCATTGTCTAGACCCTCTGGCCCACAAATCTGTCCCACTCTTTCAGTGTAGCCAGCTTTTCTTCAACAGGAACATAAACTCACAAACTGTTGTAGGTAAAGGGCAAGAAGTATGTTGAAGGATTTCAGTGGAGATGGGAAATACTCTCTGTTGGAGAGGATTTCTGAATTATGTTAGATAATGATAATGATAGGTGCAGGGTTTCATGGCATAGTTTTTGTCTGTAGAAAGCAGTAGAGGTAGAGGATCTCCAAAAATTTTCAGCAGTATTAGGGAGGCTGTGCATGCACCACCTGAGCTTAAATTCAGCTTCTTGTCCCATGTGTGATGAGAATAATATTTTTTCTGTAGCTTATAAAAGTATTGAGATAGATAGCAACTGTTGTTAGAATACTTTGAGGATAAAGTGCAGAATATATCTTTGTTTTTCAAAATTTGGAATGCAAACTGGTGACTTTCAAATCTAAGAACAATTCCTATAGCAGCTCAACTGGTATGTAGCCAGATTTTTAAAATTTATGAACTGGGGCAGAATGGTGGCAGTAATATAAATAATGGTATCTATGCAAAAGATGGACAACAGCAACTAAAAGTAAGCAGAGACATTAAAATGTGCACAGTTGTTTCTCTAGAGTGTGCCATATAGTGGTGGTGATGATAGAGGCATTTATTTTTAATAGAAGAGGAAGAAGCTATATATAACTGCTTTTTCTTCTCTTTTTAAGGACTGATATATATTCTTTTTTAGACACAATGATACAAAACTGAATTGTTTTTGAACATCCAATGCTAGAAATGGGATTTCACTTAGTTTGATAGAATCACAATCAAAATGCTGGAGTGTAGAACTGATCAGTTGTTTTATCCTAGGATATGTTTGAAAAATTATGCTTGGAAATAAACTGAATTATTTTGCTAAGTATAAATGAAAACATGCTGTTATTCCGTGGGGGGATTTATGTACATGAGGAGGCCCCCATACATTCTCTAAAACAGAAATTATTTATGTAATTAAATTATGCAGACGAGAGCAAGGTCGTGGCCCCGTCCTCCAAGCTTTGAGACCTTTCAATTATTACAGTGTGAATACATAAATTCCCAGGATCAAGTCTTGAATGTGCCATGTTGCCACTTCAGTATTTTTTGGAGTCCCGTGGATAAATTAATTTTTTGTGATTTCTGCATACATAATTTTTTGCTTCAATAGCATGAATCCTATACAACAGTCTCATTAATACTTGGATCTGAGATTGTATTCTGCTTCTGTTGAAGTCAATGGCAAAATTGCTGTGGGAGCAAGACTGGCTCTGTAATTAAGTTAATAGGGTCGAGTGTTATTACATTGTAGAATTGGCACTCAATGCCATTAACATCAACCAACCAAATGTTGGTTTTATAACACTTTATGAGGGAGTGATAAAGCAATTGAAAAATTAATCGTAAGGGAAAATATTGGAATTTGAAATGTAGTCAGAGGAATCATTACAGTTCATTAATTTATGTGTAAATACTCATGTTTTCCAGTGGAATTATAAAATGCAAGTGAAGTGAAGTGAAATGGCTGGTTCCATTGAAGGCATGTTGCCATTATCATCAGATGGAATTTAATTTGTTTACAGACTCAGCATTGGGCTGATCCACATGGAGAAGTATTACTAAACAAGGGTTTTGACTCCTGTTTGTAAAGCCACCATTCCAGTTGCCATAATAAAAATGCTCAAGAAATATAGAAAGAGTTAAAGATACTTTGTTGGTTTGTTAATTCATGAAAGGAATGGCCTTAGGCCTGGCTGCATAAATAGCAAACCCATATGACCATGTCAGTGGGTTACATGTGTGTCTTGACAGCTTTACTGATGGACTCTGGCAGAGAGCAAAGCTGAATATTGCATGAAAAAACATGGTCCTTTTGATACACGCTTAATATTTGCTGTAGATTGCATATTACTTACATTCTGTCTGTTTGTGCCAGGAACAATGTGTACAGGAGGGAGACTGGCCAAAACAGGAGTTAAGAGTGCTACAGTGAGCAGATTGGGCCATTCCAGTCTACAATCCGCAGATGTCCCACGGAATGAGGGATATGAACTCTGCAGCTGGTCGAGCTAAGTGCAGCTCACTGCCAGTGTTAGGCTTGCAGGTGGATGTTTGGACATGCAGTTGAGTTTTTATCCATCAGTATGGTCATACTGGTGAACTATGTAATTAGTCTACATTCATTTAGGAAAAAGCCCCACAATCCAAAACCTTTTTTGTTAATTATTAATACCATTATTAGTATTTCTCCTAGACCACAGTGCTGGACAAACACTGAAGTGGATAGCTTCCATACACATAGACACAGTCCGATTTCTTATCCCTATGCAGTCTTGTTCAAGACTTTGCTTTTATATCATGTGAAAATGGAAGACGGGAATATTGTAGGGGAAAAGTATTTAAAATGTGTAGGTATGGTCTTGTTCTTCTAAAATATCCAATGATTCTATAAGTACTTCCTTGCTGTTGCTACCACTTCAAGTAAGTGTAGATGTTCTAGGTTTACAGCATATATATATGTGTGTGTGTATGTGTGTGTATATAGTAATAATAATAATGACATATGCTTATTAGGGTGTGTTTTCTGGGTGAACATATTTGGGTTTGAGTGTAGATCTTCAGTATGGTTAAATTCAGTAAGAGCTGTGAACTGCTAAGGACATGAAATTTCACAAAAGTTGTTTTGAGCACTTTTTGTTTAGATGGGTGTTGGCTGAGATATATACTAGGAGACAAATGATGATTTCGTAGGTATTCAGTACATGATATGATTTCCTGCTGTGTACCATGAAAGGTGTCTGCTACTGGTACAGGTGAAAACAGTGATTGTAGTTGATCAAGACAATTACAGATCAGTAATTGTGTATTCTCAGTTCTACAATATAATATAATGAAATCCCACTATTCTATTAGTGTAAAATGATGCTACAGACACTGAATATTCTACAAATGTACAAAAGGTTAAGTGGCTTTGTCTTCTTTGTTTTTGTTGCTACAAAGTTTTTAAAGTTTTAAATTATTTTTAAGTGTTGAGTTACACTAGGTTTAGAACAGCATACATATTAAGTCATTGATTCCCTGTAGCAGTGAAATAGACAAAATGTCTATACACCTACTTCAGCAAATCAAACTGTACTGAAAATTTGGAGAAACAGATGCTGCTTTGCTGTAGAATTCATTTTTGGTTTTAAATCTGATCCAGCTCCTTCAGTCTTGACAGAAAACTCCCTTTTGTCTCCACTTAGAATTTAGGATCAGAGTTTAACTGTGTTACTGTTTGTGTATTAGAGGTACGTTTTTTCTTTTCAAACATGGCAATTTGTGGTGCTATTTTTCCAGTAAAATATTAGATGGCGTCTTTAGGGCTGTATTATCGGAGACAAATAGTTACATGTCAGTAATTAACCACGGATTTTAGGAAATTCTACTTAGTTGTTCTATTAAATGTGTTAATTTTTTCATGACAGAAGAATTGGCATGGTTTGATGGAACAGAACCCAGCTTGAAACCTAAGTCTTCATGACCCTGCTTAATTGTCACTACATCACTCATTCCACTTTGCCTTCTGGAAAAGACAAGGGAAACTGGCAGAATACAATTCATTAATTCTTTTACAACTTTCTCAACAGATAATGTTAAAATTAGTTTCATTAGTCATTGTAAAAATATTCCCTGTAAATAGAGACATTAATCTGAAGTGGCTGGTTATTTAAATTTTTTTTTGGTTGTAAAGGCAAGAATGATTGCTGACTTGTCAGTTCTATAAAAGCACTTGGCATACTGCATTCTATTTACCAGGACCATGACTGACTGTTGAAAATGTATATGCTGAGAAACTGTGTCTAAGATCAAAACCAAGTGATCTTATGAGAATAAATATTTTTGCCTTAAAAGGAACTAAATAAAACAAAGGCCAATTTCAACTCTCAAGTTCAAATTTAATGATTAAAATGTCTGAAGCTAAAGGTTAAGCTAGTTTTTCTTTGTTAATGGTAAGACTTCTGGGTCTAAACTTTTACTTCAATGCAAATACTGTTTCCTGGAGGTGCCTCAACGGTATTAAACTTTACTTTGACATAATACTCTGTCAAATGCAAATTTTTAATTAAATCTTATTTATCTAATGTACTTTTCAATACAGATTTTAACATTTTCTTTGTAAGATACTAGAAAATTACATAATTTTTGTCAATGTTTTTTAGTCATTAAGTACTTGCCCAAATTGTGAATGTGACCTTGCTAGTTTGAATTGATATGATGGATACAAACACTTATAGATACATATATATGTATGTATATTTTTACAGGATTCAAAAGGAACAATTAAGTGTTTAATAGATATAATGGATAATGGTGGTATTTTAAGACAATAGAAATCACTCTAGCTTCTCAAAATCAGCTTATGTTATTTTTAATCCATGAAGGGCCCAAATATATTGCATTTCCAAGTCATACACCACAGCTGTTTTCAGAAGAGATGCTTTAATGTGGAACAGGATACTTTGCAGTGCTGCTTATCAACATGCTTTGTGTCCAGCAGTTTAAATTGTTAGAAGGTTTTAGTTTGGCCAGTGATATCATGGAAAGTTCTGTGATAGCATTACTGTAGGGTCAAACCCCCAATATTTTAAAATTGGGTCTTCCTTGGATAATATAATATTTGTTTTGGAAGCAAATCTGCTACTTCTAAGTGTCATGAAATATAGAATGTCAGTATTTTCAGTGTTGAGCTCTCTTTATATTACAGCAGGCTTAATGAACCAAATTCTTGTCTAAACTATTTGTCTGTAGCTACTTCTGTGTGTTTTGAACCAGCAATTCCTAAATAATAATATTCTCTATTTATTTTAGGTTTTTGAGAAGAATCCCGTTGAATCTGCTAAGAAAATTCATTCTAGACAGACACTTCTGTCTGAGATTATGAAAGAAAAGGAAGAATGTGTGTGGATTTAAAATTTCTGTATTCATCGAGTTGTGGAGTGAGAAGTACTGGGGAGATAGCTTGCTCTGCTGCTTATTGTAGATCTTCTACGAATTGTTTCTGATGCAGCTGAGAAAAATGCAGACCCTTAAAAAGGAGCACGGACCTGTTGACACAAGTAGCAATGTGGACAAAATCATGGTACTTAAGTCAACCTTAGCAGAAGTATCTGAAGAATTGTCTACAAATGAAGATATTCTACTTACTGAAGCAAGTAGTGGAAAGAGCAAATCTTCAGCTTGCCGGAGAAAGCGAGAATTCATTCCAGATGAAAAGAAAGATGCGATGTATTGGGAGAAAAGGCGGAAAAATAATGAAGCTGCCAAAAGATCTCGTGAAAAGCGACGACTGAATGACCTTGTCTTAGAGAACAAACTAATTGCACTGGGAGAAGAGAATGCCACTTTGAAGGCAGAGCTGCTTTCATTGAAGTTAAAGTTTGGTTTAATTAGTTCTGCGGCCTATGCCCAAGAGATACAGAAACTCAGCAGCTCAACAACTGTGTATTTTCAAGATTATCAGAGTTCGAAATCTAATATTAACTCATTTGTCGATGAACACGAACCGTCTATAGTTGGCAGCAGTTGTATTTCTGTCATTAAACATTCTCCTCAAAGCTCAATGTCTGATGTATCTGAAACATCAACTGTAGAGCATACCCAACCAACTCGTATACAAAGCAACTGTAGAAGTCCTGAAAATAAGTTCCAGATTATAAAGCAGGAGCCCATGGAATTAGAGAGAGAGCCAAGAGATGACAGAGGTTCATATAAAGCATCCATATATCCAAACTACATGGGAGCTACCTTTAATGTGTACTCACATTCTCCTCCTCTCTTGCAAGTTAATAGGTCCTCCAGTAATTCTCCAAGAACATCAGAAACTGATGATGGCGTAGTTGGAAAGTCATCGGATGGAGAAGATGAACAGCAGGTTCCTAAGGGTCCAATTCATTCCCCAGTTGAACATAAAAATGTTCATGCAACAGTTAAAGTTCCAGAAGTGAATTCTTCAGCTTTGCCTCACAAGCTTCGAATCAAAGCCAAAGCCATGCAAGTTAAAGTGGAAGCAATGGATAATGACTATGACGCAACACAGAAATTGTCGTCACCCATTGACATGTCCTCAAAAAGACATTTTGAGCTTGAAAAACACGGTGCGCAAAACTTGGTGCATTCTTCTCACACTCCTTTCTCGGTTCAAGTGACTAATATCCAAGACTGGTCACTTAAACCGGAACTTTGGCATCAGAAGGAACTCAACGTTAAAATTCAGAGTGGTTGCAAAACTGGAGTTGTTGAAATAAAAGACAATATCTACAACGTCTCTGAGTCAGAGAACCTCTATTTGAAGCAGGGCATAGCAAACTTATCTGCAGAGGTTGCTTCACTTAAAAGACTTATAACTACACAAATCTCTGCATCAGACTCTGGTTAATTTACTACTGAAAAAGAGGCTTATTGTTTCAAAGGATGTCATTTGCAGTAGATCAATATGTTTTGTATGATGCTGAATTTTCACTGGACTTGTGATGTCATTTCACTGTAATGTTCACATAATGTCTGATTGGTGTCTTTTTGTGCACAAATATTATGAAGACTAGGTTGTGCTATGATCACTATGCCTTGAGTATAGTCAAGTAGCCTGTACAAAGGCTGTATATAGTGGACTTTAATTTCTTTTTGTTCTACTACAAAGTGTGCAAGTTACCAGTTACAATAAAATATTGGTGACAAACATAGAACATCTACTCCAGTTCAGTTGATTTTATGAACTTGTAAATAAGTTAATGAAAAACTGGGTTTTTTCTTACACTGTGCTCAATTTCACTTATGTTTCTGGTTTTTACAGCCTAACAACCAAATTACAATTTACAATATGTGTGATCCTTCTGGCCACCTTTTTCCTTAACATGTTTTTTAGAAGAGACATAAAGTGAATATTTATAAATGAAACAGTACCAATTTATAGCCTTAGCCTTCTTTAACTTATTTCTTAGTAGGAATTAACCAAAACCCCTGCAAATTCTAACCCAGTAACTAATATCAACAACCTTTTTTTCCTCCTTCAATCTTAAACAAGACAGTAATGAGTTTCCTGAATGTTTTAGTGTGACAAACAATTTTTCAATATTATAACTCGGTGTTTTAGGTAAAATTAGTTAAGTCAGATTTTTGCATCTGCAAAGTTTTCAGAGACTTGCAGTGACAGAATTGGACAGAACCATCTCTGCCAAGGGGTGGCTTGTGTCTGCAAGGGGTGCAGTCATGGAGAGTCCACCCCTCTTGCATACCAGCTTTTTGTCCATGGCAGACCATGGGCCACCTGTACATGAAGTATAAGGCTACTGGATTTCTAAACTCTGAGCTCAGCTAGGTAAAATACTTACACAAAGGCTAGGCAATAGCAGTTGCAGAGTTAAAGGAGATCATCTGCTATTTTAGTTCCCAGAATGGGACATAATGCAATTATGCATGAAGTAAGTCTTGCCAGCAGCTTGTCCCTAGTTTCAATGGTTTAATTAACTGAACTGGAATACCTTGGCTTGCTAAAGGGCATTTTGCAAGAACTTCTGAAATGTAAAATAGAGACTTGTGTGAAGAACTGCACAATCTAAACACTGCTAGCCCCTTACAACTTAAGCCGATGATGAGTTCTTCACTTGATGACTGGACAGGGCTGTGGTGCTCTTTGTCTTTCAGAAGAGCCATTGAACCATGGAGTCTAGAATTGCATCACATTTCCTTGGTTTGGCTTACCAAAATCTTTCATTTTAAAACTAAGAATAATTTTTAAATAGAGCATAAACTTGGCAGAGGTTCTTTTCATGATACTTCCCCCTTCTTTTAACATACTAATAAATCAGACTAACAAATAAGCTTTTTCTGAAAAGGCTTTTTATTAATTGCCATACTGTATAATGAACTGAACCTTTCCATAGGATTAAAATACTAAATAACAAAACAATATGTAGGTATTGTTTTTTTTAAAATTAATACTTGACTTGAGTGAGAGGAAGTTTGTCAATTTTTTGGGGATACGAAGAGGAGTCTGAGTCACTCCTGATAGCTCTGAAGCTTGGTCCAGCAGTCAAGGCAATGGCAGAACTCCCTGATGTCAGTGAGGACAGGATTTGATTCTGTGCCTTTTCAGGAACTGATGATTCAGTTGTGTTCTGGGAGGACCTTCGCACAGAAATCACTGGTACTTTCTGAGCTTTTTTGAGCCTTTTAACTGCTGTGCTGTATTTGTGGCATTCAGAGTTGATAAACTGCTATTCTTTTTTCATGCCTTAATAATACAATAGATCCCATAGCTGGGCTCTGTATGTATTTGGTAATTAACATAGATGACATTTCAATGTTACTGAAAATAAGCTCAGGATTATTGCATGAAATGTAAAAATTTGCATTGAATGATGGGGATATGAGACATGAGGCAGTGATTGCTACTGTCTCCTTGCTTGCTAAGTATCTTCTGTAAGCAACAATAAAATTCTTTAAATATTTTGCGTATTATTTATCACATGTAATGTGTTCAAGAGAGGACTTAAAACTCTCAGTGTTGCCATCAGTGTAAGCCTAGATCTATTGGGTTTTTTTTCCATTTCTTGTTAGAATTGTTTGTCATAATGGAAGAATGTTGTCCTCTTTCTAGCTCATTATATATTTTGTGTATCTGTTTTGTGCAATTAATACTTAACAGTAATGATGTAGTTAATTTGTTGAAGGATGTCATTGCAAGAAAGTTATAGCATGGAGCTTAGGAGCACAATCAGATGTTATTTATACTCCCTTTATACCTTAGTGTTATGCTTCATTTGAAGAAAGAAATAAATAATTTGTCTTTTGTTCAAAACCAGATCTAACCTACCACATGCTTTTCTATTATGTTCATCGTCATAGTCCAACACAGGGCATTAACTTGGGTTGATAACCGCTCTTCCTGCACTGAAGTTACTGTTTCTCCATCTAATACTTGGAATATCTTTCACACACCTATTAAAGATACAGACTGCAAGAGTGTGGGTGGTCCATGCAAATCCCCATTACTGGCTACAGGTGCTTGCTCTGCGCTGCTCCACTGCAGTAACTGTGGTGTAGATGTAGATGGCTTCCTCATGCAGAGCCCTCACCCTGCTTGCCCATCCTGAGATGTGATGTGGGAAAGATGGAGTGTCTGTGGGGCGGGGAGGGAGAGAGTGCAGTGGGACTGCCTGGCTCCACCCTTCAGCTAGTACACACTTCTGTAAATGTAGGACCAGACAGCTCTTCCGACCTGCCTTCCTTGCACTGCAGGAAGCAGAATCAGCATCCATGGAAAGAGTATCCCTGGCTGGCCAACTAGTCTCTCAATGGGACATCAGAATGTTGGTTTGGAGCACAAAATGGGCTTTATCTAATTGTGTATAAACTGGCACAACATCCTCTAACTTGCCAAAATTCTTGTAAACCCGGCAATTGACAGAACATGAAACATGGCAAAACGGGGATCTTTCTCATTTTAGTGTGTCTTCAATTACAAATGTTAAGGAAAGCCGCATATAGAAATTGGTAACTGAGACTTACCAGTATAAATTCTCCTTTATGATAGTTGTTCGTGTGAAGAGCTTCATGGGAAGTTTTAAGAGATGTCTGAAAAATGAGTGCTGATTAGCAAGGTAAACTTTTTCCCAGTGATATCAACTGGTGGCTAATATTGCAAAGTGTGAGTACAGCTTGTTAAATTTGCCTAACTTAATTGTGTATAAACACAGTAATATAATCTCATGTTCTATCAGTGCCAATTATTTTGATAGAGGTGAATTACAGATATCCACTCACATATACTGAGCCAAATGTTATGATTTTCTGAATACTTTCAACTTCCTGTCTTCAGTAAAACTTACGTATTGCATGGGATATATTTAAATAGCTAAATATGCCCTAGTTCATGGACAGGAGACAGGTAACTATTTCTGATTAATTTTCTCTTATTTTCTCTCTAATGTCTATTTGAGTAGTTTATGAGACCAAAACCACATCTGTGAAACTTAAATGCAAAATTGTGCAATAAACACATTCCTGAAGTTTGGTTAAAAAACCAACCACTAAAAAGCTTTTCTACTTGCTAGTACATGAATATGCTGTTGAAAATTGTGTACAATGAATTTAGCAAGAAACTGAGAATCCAATTAATATGGCCTTTATTATTACCATATTGTTTAAAAAATACTTTTATAGCTTATTGCACAATGCAAGATTGGTAACTACAAGAATACAGCAAAAGAATTTTTGGTATTTCTTGCATAAGAACAAGTAACATATTGTTCCATTTCAGTGCCAAATCAAAAGTTAAAAACACCAGGCAGAATCCTAGGGCTTTTAACTCAGTGTTAAGTTGAAGTACTCTTGATGAAGTAGACTTTTTCTGTGTACAATAAGGGACTCAAGAGGAATAGCATCACCAGACAGACACTTTACAGTTCCCTCCTATAGACTCCTACTGATCATTCTATCTCCAAGGGTAACTCTCTTGACAAAACAGTGATATGTGACTTTATACATATCACTGGAGCTGTAGAGAACTTCCTCACTACGAAAGAGAAGGTAGCCAAATACTCAGCTATTATTTAATTCAATGACAGCTCTAGAAGGACTTGGTGAATTGGTGAAAAGTTCAGAGTAGAGGCATAGTGCTTATTTGCTCAGAAGAGAAAGTGTCAGAAGACATTTGGTTCCAGGACTCCAAAAAATAGTGAGAATGCTTCTATGCTTTCTACGAGTTGACCAGCTATTACCCATGCACTGATTGCAATGCTGTCACTAGCTTTATAGTAATTCCCTCTGAACACTGTGGAGATCCACAGGATTACAAACACAAGTACCTGGGAAGAACACACATAGGGCATGGGGCTCTGCCATGATTTGGTCTAGGTTTCTCTCCTGCATGCAAGCATCCTTCCTGCTTCTAGTGCATCTGAAAGAGACCTTATCTGAAAAAGCCTACATCAGTCCAAAGGAGGCTAAATGGCCATCTAATACTATCAACATTTTTCTACCACCATCCCTCACTCCCCTGACAAGCCAATGCACAACTCAAAACATTAGCCAGTTGTTGTTAGACGTTTTCATGTGCAGATGGGCATCTCATTCAATAACTTACACGAGTAAAACAATCAGGCTACCCCAGTGTCTGTATGTGCCAGTGTTGTTATCCATTATGTCTGCATTCTGAGCCATGATGCTAAACAAGTTTTCTAATGATTTGGATCTCCAAAAATTCTCTTAAATTTGGTATATAAATATACTGAGAACATAATACATTAATTTCCATGGCAGCTCTGTTATGAAACCCTGAAAGCTGAGACATTAATGCTTTGTATAAAAATCAGAAAATATCAAAGCATAATATTGTATCACACCAAAGAGCTGAAAAGATGATAAAATACAATGAGGGCCATTGTAGCAGAACACTGTTTTCGTTTCTCTTGACACTATACACATGAACAGACAATACATGTGCTCAAAATTCTCATTCTCAATAAAAGACTTGGTGACATATGTTCTATAAAAGCCTCATCGTTAAAAACTGAACAAGCAAACATCAAAAATATTTGTGTAAGCAAAACTATATTGGACAACTGACCATAACAGACAACACATATGAACTATCAGTATTGCATGGAAGGAGTCGTTTACGTTTTCTCATTTTCTGTAATGAGATTTAAGAAATGCAAATTTTAGCTTCTTTCATTAAATAATATTTATGTCACTGAAAAGAAAGAGGAGGAGGGCAAACACCACTTATTTGATGGTATTGATAGGCGCTAGAATGGCATATTTCCAGTTGTCAGGGACCTACAATGATCATCCAGTCCCACTGCCTCACCACTTCAGGGCTGACCAGAAGTTAAAGCCCATAATGCAGGGCATTGCTCAAATGCCTCCTTTTAAGGCACTGACAGGGTGCCTGTTTCAATGTCTGACCACACTCTCAGTAAGGAAATATTGTCCAGTCTGAATCTCCTCTGATGCAGCTTTGAACTATTCCCATGTGTCCTGTCACTGGATCCCAGGGAGACGAGATCAGCAAACCCCTCTCCATTTTCCCTCCTCAGGAAGCTCTAGAGCAGTGAAATCACTCCTCAGCCTCTTTCTCTCCAAACTAGACTAACACAAAGCTTTCAGCTGCTTGGCATCCATCTGGCACAGATAGGGCCTCTCCAAGCAGAGCACTGAGGCTGGATCTGGACTAGCAGGAGTAAAATCTGTACTTAAGGGCAGCATGGTTGCCTTTTCCTGGCTGCTTACCAGCTGTGCAGCCTGATGCATGTGCCAGTCTGGCATTGTCCCTTTCCAGGGGCAGGACTTTGCACGTCTTGATAAACTTCTAGGGGCTCCTGCCTTGGCAGGGTATGACCCTGGGGTGACATAGAGAGCAGCACCAAGTCGTGTCTCCAAGCAGGGGGAGGGAATTTGTCACAGCTGTAGTGAGGCTGCACCCAGCAGCTCAGGCTGGTAGAAGAGCAGAGAATCAGGATGTGGGGGCAGAGGCTGTCATTGAAGAGCTCATGAGTGCCCTGGGTGATGAGCTGTGGGGCACAGTCTGAAACTGGATACCCCTGAGCCGGAAATATCTGCCCTGGGGTTGGCTACAGGAATGGGCCTGGATCTGGCCATCACTTGGCTGGTGGGAGAATAACAAGGACAGAAATGCAACCTGTCCTGTTTGTAACACTGAGTTTTTTTTTTTTTTTTTTTTAGTTTCCATGCATTCATTTTATTTGGATAGCTGGATCTGAGGGGCTGGGAGCCCAATTTGGCTAATCCCTGAGGGATCCTCTAAAGTCACGGATGCAAGAGTGTCTGAAGAGGCCCCAGGACCATTTGCCTGCCTCTTTAGGGGTCACCATGTCCCCTCAGGAGGAGATTCACTGCTCTGTTGGGAAGTGGAGGATGCAGGATCAGACTCCTCTGGCTCCTCCTGGGGCTCTTCTTGCTCCAAGAGTGATGGTAATGGGTACAGAGGGGTAGCTTCTGGAATCCCCATCCATGGCAGTGGAGGAGGCGTTGGGCACCTCATACACTGTGCATCTTGCAGGGCTGTCAGAAGGGCTGGGACCTGGGCAGGGAGACAGGGCTGGTGGGCCAGCAGACGACAGGCCTCCCTGCCGCACCGTCGCACAGCAACACGGATAAGCTGCTGCACAAATGCTCCGGCAAGGTTTTGGAGGGAGACCCACACCATCTGGATCAGCTGGTCTTCATCAATTCCATGGTTGGTCAGGATGTCCATGACAGCGTCCTCCACTAGGTCTGCCTCTGTCCAGTTGTTCCTGAAGATCTGCCTCAGCCTTGGTCGGACCCAGAGCACCAGGGTATCTAGGAGGCATGGGTGGTCCCGGAAAAGCACCATCCACTCTCCAGGCTGGAGGCTGCCCACAGGATGCCTGGGCACTCCTTCTGCAGCCCATGTTTGGGGGGCTCCAGAGAAGTGGAAGTCAAGGTGTCTGGGGTCTCCTCTTGCCTGATGGACAATGATGGATGATGTCTCAGACAGTGCAATTACATGCTCCATGTAGTCATTTTCTGCTCCCACTGAGTGCAAGATGGATAGAATCCTCCTCTTGCAGAGGGGGCACTTGGGTGTCTTCTCTGCCCACTGCAGGATGCAGGTGTAACAGAACTGGTGTAGGCATGGCAATATGTAGCTGATCTCCTTCCAGCTGTCCAGGCATATGGGACAGCAGCTGTCGATCTCTGTGGCCATGCTCTTCTCTGCAGGGGCCTGAGGGGAGCTGGGGTTATGAGTTGCTACCGTTCACCAGCAATGCAGCAGCAGGTTTTACGCTAGAAGGGCAAGAAGCATGATGGCCATTTCCTGGACCCCGAAGTGGTGATAGAAATGCCCTGGTCCCTCACGAAGGAAACCGTCTCAGCTCCTCAGTAGGTTTCACCTCCCAGCTCACCTGTGCTGCTGCAAGTGCACCTCCTGGGTGTCCCGGATGCCTGAACCTGGCAGGCAGGGGGAAAATCCTTCAGTGACTCTGGAGTTCAACACAGAGAACTGCAACAAAACTCTCCTTGGACAATGACAACACCAAAGGTCTCACTCAGCACTCCAAACCTTACCAAATTCTTATCAGGAGTCACAAATTCATAGAATGATATGGGTTGGACAGGGACCTTCATGATCATTTGTTTCCAACCTTCCTGCTATGGTCCAGGGGTACCTTCAACTAGAACAGGTTACCCAGAGACCCCTCCAACCTGGTCTCAACCAGCTCCAGGGACAACATCCACAACATGGACAACTTTCCTGGGCAACCTGATCCAGTGCCTCACCATCCTAACAGTAAATAATTACTTCCTAATATCTAATCTAAACCTACTCTCTTTCAATTTGAACCCATTCCATCTTGTTCTGTGACTACATGCCCTGTAAATAATCTTGCTTCATCTTTGGTGTAGGTTTCCTTCAGGTACTGGAGGGCTGTGATAGTCCAAAGCCATCTCTTTTCCAGGCTAATCAACACTAATTCCCTTAGTCTTTCCTAATAGGTGAAGTGCTCCATCCCTCTAATCATCTTGGTGGCCTCCCCTGGACTCACTCAAAGAGTTCATGTGCTCCCTGTGCTGGTACCCAGTGCTGGGTGCAGGGTTCCAGCTGGGGTCTCACAGAGCAGAGCAGAGGGGCAGAATCCCCTCCCTCCCCTGCTGCCCACGCTGCTCTGGATGCAGCCCAGGACACGTTTGGTTTCTGTGCTGGGAGTGCCCATGGCTGGGTCATGTCCAGCCTCTCACCCACCAGCACCCCCAAGCCCTTCTCACAGGGCTGCTCTGATCTGTTCATCCCACAGCCTGGGCTGATACAGGGGGTTGTCTTGACCCAGCTGAAGCACCTTGCACTTGGTCTTGTCAAGCCCCATGAGATTTCCATGGGCCCACTTCAGGAGCCTGTCTAGGTCTTTCTGAATGGCATCCTGTTCTTCAGATGTATCTGGGCATGGGCTGGCTGGGTGAAACTTGGTGCTCAGCTGTAAGCAGGAAGGGATGCTGGGTCACAATCCATCCCTCAAAGCCATCACAATCCATCTCTAGGTGATATCACAATGGGCCATCAGCACACGGTACACCATCTGTACACTGTACATGCAGGACATGCATCTGGAGTTACCTCTACACCAATGCCAACTCCATTTCCCATCTTGTCATCTTATACTCACATTGATGCTACAAGACAGTGGCTGAGGCCTCGTCTGTGCCTTTCCAGAGTCCTGCCAGTTTGCTCTGGCCATGACAGACATCTCTAGGCACATGAACCATGAGGGCTCACTCAGCAACAACTTTTGCCACCCTGGGAGGCTGCAGGACGAAGTCCCACAGGCTGTCCATACTCTTCACAGTGCTGGCCAGCCCTTTGGGCTCTCCTCTCACGATGCATCACAGGCAGCACATGGCTTGCTCTGGCATGTATTCTCCTATCTGTTGTCTCTAGCTGGAAGGAACTAGAGTGCTCTGCTCAATACACATCAGACTTCATGCAGGCACTGCATCTATCCTCTTTGGGGTCCTGGAGTCAGACTTTCTAATAAGAGAGGATCCATCCATAAAGCAAGGATGCTTTATGAAGCTGGGTCTGGTTCAACATGGAGTAGACAAGGTATTGGGATATTTAACAGCACAGCCCAGTGCTTCTAAGGATGGGACATCCCCCAAAAAAAGGGTGGGTGAGAGAATGGTGGCATCTCCTGAAACCTGAGAGTTTCAAACAGGGAATAAGGAATAAAACTAAAATTGCTGTAAGAATCACGAAGCACTGAAGTGAGTTGGCCAGGCAAATCCTCAGTGGCCATAACTCAGAGCACAAGCCCATGAACAGATGCTGGCTGAAGTCCTGGAAGAAAAAGCATTCAAAGTAGGAAACATAGCAAAGATCCCCAAAGGATCAACAGTTTTGAGAAAGATTTACTTTCTGGTTGCATTTGGTTCAGCTTTCACGGATTTTTAACTAGGAGAGAATAGTTCCACTTGGCAGGGGTATACAACACTCATCTAGTCCTGCTGCCTGATGACAGCTGAACAACAGTTAAAGCCCATTATTAAAGGCATTGTCCAAATGCCTCCTTTTAAGGTGCCACCAGGTATGGGACATCAATCACCTTTTTAGGGAGTCTTTTCCAGTGTGCAACCACCCTCTCAGTAAGGAACTGTTTTTGAATGTCAGCAGGCCAGTTCTTCATGCAGCACAGTGTGCACCTGCTCATCTCACAGCTGGACAACTTGTCCCAAAGGATGCTCTAAAGAACAGTATCAAAAGCATTATGAAAATCTGGGAAAATCACATCCATCTCTGTCATTTTACCCACTAGGCAGGTGACCTAATTGTAGAAGCATCTCAGATTAGTCAGACAGGGCTTTTTGTGATCCCATGCTGTGCCTGATGCTTGTATTTCCTTGAAATGCCTTTTATGACCAGTAGTATTTTCTCCATAATTTTTCCATGAAATAAGGTTAGATGCACAGATCTGCACTTTCCTGTGTCTTCCCTCACACCTTTCTAAATTGTAATGACTGGCCAGCTTTCAGCCAGCAGGCACCTCCCCAGAGACACCCATGACCTTTGAGTGGGGTCCTGCTGTCCCATCCAACAGCTCCTGCAGTATTCTGGGATCAATCTCACCAGATCTCATGATCTTATGAACAATCAGATGACTGACCCCTTAAAATTTCTGTGCACAATGGAGAGTCACTGTTCCTGTAGTTGTGGTCCTTCAACTCTGAGGTCTTACCAGTATTATTAAGGGCTGAGGGGAAAAAAAGAACTGAATACTTCCAGTTTTTCTGTAATTTTTTTTTAGGGGACCATCTGAAACAAGAATTGGTCCAGTGCTTTCTTGGGCCTTCTCTTGCTATGAATGTGTTTTACAAGTCCTTTCTTGTCATTGAGAACAACACTGGCCATTTTCAACTTTTATTGAGCTTTGGCCTTGCATGACATCGCTTGTGTTTGTGAACATATGTGATGCTCCTGCAAGTTCTGATCTTACTTCTAGGTACCATCCAATCTTTTTTTCTTCCTGAGTTCCAAGAGGAGCTCCCAATTAAGACAAGCTGGTCTTCTGTCCCTCTTGCTTGACTTGTGACACAATAAGATGGCCTGCTTCCACACTTTTCAAACAGTGGTTCTTTAAGACTGACCAGCACTCATGGAGGACTCAAAAGCATATTCTTAGGGAACACTGCAAAATAGCTACTTGAGCAGCTGAGAATTTGCTCTCTTGAAATACACAGTAGAAACTCGGCTGAACTTTTTTCTCATTACATTAAGAATTTTGACCTCAACCATTTCATCATCACTGTGGCCCAGAAAAACACCTACCATCACATGTATGAGTCCTTCTCTATAAACAAATAACATGTGTAGGAAGGCATCTTCTCTATTTGGAGGATTTGTGGCAAGAAATTATCTTCAAGAAGCTCCAGGAATTACCTAGGCTTGTACCATGAGTATGGTATTTCCAGTAAATGTCTGTGAACTTGAAGTCTCCCACAAGGACATAGGCTAACAATCCTGAGATTTCTCTTAATTGTTTATAGAATAACTCATCAGTACTTTGTTAAAAGAGTATGGAAGGGAAGTGCAGTCTTTTGGTTTATACATTAATCCACATCAATTTCTGTATCAACAATAAATTTCACTGTAAATCCTAGCAACACAGTGATATATACAAGGAAATAAAAAAGAATGGCTTTTGTCTGAGAGTCCACTAGGGAATTTTCTCCTTCTATACTGAAAATATGATATGATCTATACTCGTATATGATTCATGTAATATCTCTGCACTGGTCTCTCCACATAAAAAGAACCCAGAAGTGTGGCCTGTAGATGACATTCAGATGGAGGAAAACCACTTCTGCAATCTGAATTCTTTAGAAACCACTCTAATTTTTTTTTTTATGTCTCATCTTCTTAACAAGTGCAGGTTGAGAAGGAAACTGCCTTGTTAAAAATACTACAAACTTCTCAATTTGATCTTTTATGTTTGAATAAACAGTTAAATACAATGTCAGATTGTACAAAAAGTCAGCTCACTCTCAGAAGATTATAAGTACCATGTCATATGAGAATCTAAGTAGTTAGAAAAGCCTGAGAGCTTCCTGGTTCCATGTTATCACTGTCTGTTTCAATCTGTTAATGTCACATAAATCTGTTAATTTGTGAATCTGATGCTTTTGCTCACTAGCTTGCTTCATGCTTTTGTTAATTTTATTTTTCTTCTGATGATCCTACTGACCTTAAATCCATGTGATCATGCCTCTTAAGGAAAATATTCTTTTTGTTTATGTGTGGCCTCAAGAGATTACAGAAACACTCCAGAGACTACATGCCAGTAGTCTCTCTTTTTCACTTGTACATATTGTGTCTTCAAAAATTGACTGGAAGTGACCATTTTACTTAAAAGAGTATTAGTGTCTATCTGGGTAACAATGGATTTAGATACAATGCTGCCATGCCAGAGTGATTTTCACATGTCCCACAATGGTAGACTAAGAAGTTTTTCTCTCCTGACAATTCCGATAGGCAGATTTCAGAAAGTCTCTTTCTGTACCAGTAATGAACTACCTGAAGCTGTTTCATTTTCCTATCCAGTTAGTTAGTTTCATTCTCCTGCAGTTAGTTAGATGTTAAAATTTTCTATAGATTGCTGAAGCTATCTCCTGAAATAAGGAAATTACAGTCACTAGTTTAGACCCATGAGCAACTGCTGATCAAAACCTCAATTTAGACAAAGCCTTTTGTCTTGATTCCAGCATCCTTGTTCAGTTTGAAATATTTCTTTCTTCAGCTATCTTTATGGTTCTTATCAGCCTCTCCTCAAAAAGCATTTATGGGTACTAAGTAAAATGAATAATCCTAGTTAAATTTTAAAATTAAAATAGAGTTGATCCTGAAGAAAGTTGACCATGTTGTTTATTCCTGTTCTACAGACTACATCTCTCAATATCAAACAGAGTATTATGGTATGTTACATGGAATGCTTTCCTCAATATCTTTTTCTGACTTCTGTGAAATTAGAAAATCTGAATTCTACTACCTTTTGGCATAAATTTTCTGGCTGCATGAGATAAAAGAAAAGAGATAGAGCCTTCAATAAGAATCTAATTTTTTCTTGCCAGAATCTTTCTGTGTGATGTAACATGGGTGCTGGAAATGGGGAGAATGTCAAAAGCAAAGCAACAACAGTGTATTCATTGCGTAAGTGTGGTCTGACAACTTGGACCAATTTTTCTCTTTGTGTAACGTGGTGTAATGTTTAGATTTCAGCTTTCTGTGATTGCCTGCCTCAACTTTGATAGAAATATTTTCTGCAATATCTTTGAGAATGCTTGCCTAAAAAATTGTTAATTAACTCATAGTTATTTCACAGGAAGAACCCCAGTTGAATCCTTTAGATCATGAAGCAAAATATGCTCCTTTGAGAGGCAGGTACTCCTTAGAAAAGTATTCAAGTGTTTGGACAAAAGGCAGATTTGTTTTTAGAAGACTGTATACACACACACACACACCTTTTTTTTGTCATTCTTTTTTCAAAGAGCTGAAGCTACAGTCCTAAAATATCCATAGACCAGTTAACTGCATACAGCAAATGGTGATTTTCCTGAAGTGCAGTAGAGTGTTTCATTGGAATTTCAGACAGGGCTATTCATGGTTATTAAAATACTTAGGTAAAGGAAAAAAGAAATAGAACTACCGATGCCAATAGTTTTTATTTAAATTCAAGGATGACTCAAAGTCCAAGGGCAGTCTGCAATTCAGTAAAAAGATTACTAAATCTGAGATATGAAAAGAGAGACAGGTTGCTGGAATAGAAGGTGTTTTTCTTGGAAATGGTGCAGTGTATGTGTTTGCCTATCTGTCTATTTATAACATGAAACATGACCCAAGCACATTTTTCCTGTGCAACATTTTATTAAGTGTTGCGCAGCTTTTGAATACTTAGGTAATGGTGAAATACACTCAAAAGCTGCTATTATGAATTGACAGTTTTCTCTCAAACTTGTCCAAATTCCTTTAGTAACAATAATGACAATTAATAGAACAGTTTGTTGTTCCATCAGGTTTTGAACTTGAGTTGAAAAGAGAACGTTGGGGAATACTTTTTGTTTCACTGGAAGTGCATTTCTGTAGCTCTCCAAGCTATTTTTTCAGAGTTTGATGCAGAAGCAGTGATGTTCAAAACTTTTGCTAAATTTATGCCTTAGTACATTTCTGAAACATTCACTAGAGAAATGGGAGCTCTTATGTTCTTGTCTGTGACCATTTTGCCACTCAAAGGTTATGGGAAAGAACATTAAAATGGGGTAAAGAGCAACTGAATTTGCAATGAAATCAAAAGAATTTCCCTCAGTGTAGCTGATTAAGTACAGCATCAGGCAGAATGTTAAGTAAACATACAGTCATAGAAAAAAAAAAAAAAGATCCTACACTAGGGAAAAGACTCCTTTGGTTCTTCTTATAAAAAGAATTGCTAGATGGCAAGTTTAATTCTCTCAAGAACTTTGTTATAAACTTAGCTGCAATCTTTGTGCTCAACATTTGGAGCTCATCCTGTCAAGTAGAAAGTACAACTACACGCAGCATGAGAGAAACATTTCAGTTTCTATGACAAATGCCACTTGAAAATGGGCTTTGCTTTTAATTTAGAACATTGTAAACACACTAGGGGAAACTAGTTTTGATCATTTGCCAAATATTGCACAAGTATTTAGACTAATAAATATCCTTCTATAACAGGAAGTGTACTGTATATTTTATGTGTTCCCACAATTTTTAAGAGAAAGTCTCATCCCTTCTGTTTCACAGATGTTTATAGAGAAAAATACCCTCAACTAGATACAATAGCATATATAATTATCCAAAAAGCATTTCAATCATTAGCTAAAGACTTAGGGAACATTAAGAATACTTTATAAACAGGTGTGCATTTTAAATAGAGGATTTTGCCCACTTAATAGTCTTTCAGACTCCAGGTTAAAGTCTTGTCGTACTAAATAAAATGAGATATGTAGTCAAGAAAATAATTATAGTGTCTATCATCTCATTATTTTCACTGTGAAAATTACAAATAAGGCACATTCCAGCTATAAGGAAAAGCAACTGGTCAAATTTCCAATGCCATCATTGCAACATATGGATCAGACCTATGAATGTACACTGAACACTGTATTCTGTCTCTTATTGCTGTTACCAAAGGTATGATATAAGAGCTAAGGGTTTTGTTTTCTAAACTTTGCACTGTACGCTCCTTTTTATTTTCAAAATGTCTCAGGAAGGAAGTAAACCCAAACAACCTCTGTGCCTTTCAGGCTTGACAAAAGCTCTCTTACTTACATTCCCTTTCCTTTCATCTCGAAGGGCTGATAGTATGGAAGGAGCAAAAACAATTCCAAACATGCAATGAATGGTTCTACTTGTAACCCTCACAACTGTGGGGAGGAGTGGTGGATCTGGGGATGTAGGTGTGTGTGGTACATATTAGATCAAGGAATGCATGGTTATCTTGATTTGGGTTTTCACAGGACAAAGATGTTCTGTGGTTAGCAGAAGTAACTTCAGCTAAATTCTGCAGAAATTTGTCATGACTTTGGGGAAGTTAGTATGCAACTGCCCAGTAAGTTCTTGGAATGCATTAGTAATAACGTTTTGGTGCAGACAGTGAAGCAGGCAGTAGTGAAAGAGCTTTAAAGTTTCATTCTCACCAAGGAGTTTGAGAATGTTGAGAGTTCAAAGTAAAGTGACTTTTGGACCATGACATAAGGGCTGATTTATTTTTAAAAAAGATGGTGCAATGTAGCATGAAATCAGCAAACTGGAAAAAATAAAAGCAGAAATCAAGACATCGAGTCAAAGAAGCAGAAATTTTAGTAAAACTGGTAGAGCAGTGGTAGTACGGACACAAAGAAGGGAAATGTAGGAAGAGAGCAATTTGCTTAATGACAGATTTCACTGGCACCAAACATAGGCAAAACATACAGAAGGTGGAAACTAGGTTCAAGTATGTAAATACACATGGAGATCTGAGATGATAGAAAATGAGTGAGATACATCACCTGGAACAAACCCTGTAAGGCTGAGAAGAGACTTGCTGCTCTGTTGCAAGAAAAAGAGGAGGAAATAATAACAGATAATGCACACAATTCAAAGGTTTCACATTTTTTTTATTAGAATAGCAACATTAAGACAAGCTTGAGGTCAAGACAATATCTGAACAGGACAGCATGAACTTGATGCTTCCAAATTGGCAGCCACAAAAGTATTTCACCTGTGGATTAATACAACTTCAAACTAATGATTGATGAGATACTTGCTCAATCATCTGAAGATATCTCAGAATTTGTAGTAGCTATTCTTCAGCACTGGGGTAAAACCCTAAGGAAAAAAAAAATAGATTGCATCTTTTAAAAATGGGAAGCAAACTGAAAAATTATCAATCAATCTACTTGTTAACACTACCAAGTTAGTAAGGAAATGGGCGAAAATACACAGGAGTTCATAATGAACTCATTAATCTGTCTTACCGTACCACAGCCCTGGATGGGTATGGAGAGGGGAAGAATAAATAGATGGAATATACCTATACATAATACATATACTGTAAGGGTCTTTTTTCTCACATGACAGATGCAGACTAGGCCAGGGATGTGTGTTCAAGATGAAATTGCTAAGACGGGATGACAAAAGCACTTACATGAAAATACCTCATGGTGAGTTACCATTTTTTAATCTAAACAAAACCTGGGGCAGATGGTATTTTTCAGTAGTCTGCACCTAGTTTCCTATGTGAAACATTTTCAGTAAAATTATAAATTGTAATAATGTGCTTACTAAATTTAGAGGCAATCTAAAGCCGTTGGAGACTGTGCAAAATGAAAGGTTTAAGACTGAAAATGGTGTTGGAAAAAGGATATGCAAGTGACTGAATGATACTCAACAGTAAAGACAAGGCACTTTATTCAAATGAGAATGTTTAATTGCACAATTGTGTGATGAGCATCAACTGCCTCACAACAAGCCTCCATGGGTGTGACCCATGACTTGGCTTACCAGCTGATTATGAGTTAACAAGATCATGATGTTGGAAGAAAAGCATATTGGGACACATGAACACAAGAACAGTTAAAAAGATGTAGATAAAAATTCTGCATTATTATGGTTTGGGGCTTTTTCAGTTTTGGACGATATATTCAAGAAAAACACAAAGCAAAATCCAAACAATAGCAGAGAACCCAGAACAGGGCCATGAAAAGCTCACCAAATGCAGGACCTATATGAAAAAGTAGGAAAACTAAGGTTAATTAACCTTAAAAAAAAAAAAAAAAGACTAAGAAGTAATACAGACAAGAATCTTCACGTCCATAAAATGTTGTTGCAAAGATTAAGATAATCGGTGTCTATTCAATGGTGATGAGAAGCAGTAGACTTCAACAAAAGCACAAAAAGTTAGAACTGTTCAATAAGATCAACTTACATTAAGAATGTGTTGAAAAGTGCTGGACCAGATCATTTGTGAAGCCTATGAAGTCTCCCTCGCTGGACATATTTAAAGGCATCTTAATAAAGAATCTGTAAGGATATTAGTTTTTTTGGGAAAGGGGACAGTCTGTTTCTTTAAGTTCCTTTAGACCAACCTTTGGGCAGTTCCATAATCTGTTTTTGCCCTAGTTGCTTTTCTCAACAAACCTTCTCTGCCTCAGAATGATTGTATAAAAATCAGTATATGAAATGTACTTGGGATTAGTGCTAATAAAATTGCTGTTACATGAGAACAATAAAAGAATCAATGATTAGATGATTTTCAAGGAACTCATGCCGTTGTCTACAGTTATACAAATTATGTGTTTGCATACTTGGGAAAATAGGTTCAGCTGTACTTGGATTTACCACTGCCAGTAATGTCATAGACTCACAGAATCATTGAAATCTCAATCTTGAAGAAACACATAAGGATCATGGGGTCCAACTCCCTGATCACCATATAATTGTATCAAAATAAATGTATGACCAAATTCTATGTAGTAGTGAAGATGTCAAAGAAGTCAGTGGCATGCAGAAAAAGGAATATTCCCAGTCCTTACTAAGAGGGGCAAGATGGTTGTATCTTTTATCCCCACTTCCTGTTCATCAAACTTTTTTTTTTTTTTTTTTTTTTTTGTTGCAGCTTATCACTACTGTTACAAGTAAAAGCTTATAGAATGAAATTTAATATCATTGGATGGCATGTTATTTTTTGTTAGCATGTAAAAATACATTCAGAGCCATTATGATTTGTTCTGGGTCTGACTTCAGCCACTACTGAAAATTTACTGTTCCCTTAAAATACAAGAAAATGTCAGACAGTAGTTCAGCTATCTCTGTTCCCTGAATGCTTTTTGAATTGCGATTTTATTCTAGAAATACATGATTTTACAAACACACCTTTTGAAGATACTATTTGATTTATAACTATTTTCATTATCTTTTAGACTTGCTATTACACTGTATCTGACTCCTACCTATTTAAACACATCTCACTGCACCAAATCCTGTTTGAAATGTCAAATCATTATTATTATTTTTTATTACATAACAATAAGAAGTATATTAGTAACAATAAGAATTATACTGGTAACAATAAGAATGACATTGGTAAGGAAACTCAATCTCTTTAAAAAAAATTGTAGCTCACTGTATGAAAATTTGCCCACAAATCTAAGAAGGAACTTGATTTACTTAAAAAATGAAGATAAACAGAAAGCTGTGATAGCTCATATTTGTAATGTGAAGAATCTGTAAAGTCCAGTGAAGATGTTTTTGAAACATTAGTTAGGATGTAGTAGTAGAAAAGCATAGCAATTACTTTGGATGATATAATTCTTAAGGCATTTGTAAAATCTTTGATTAGATATTAATTTTTTATTTCCAACCCTTTTCCCTTGATTTCAAATAATGAATCACAGACACCAGAGCTGGAGAAATCCAGTTAAGTCACTTCTATCATCAATGCAAAACAACATACTCTTCACAGTTTTTCCATGATAATCAAAAAATTGTCGAATTATTGGATTGCTCATATCATAGAAATTCCCTTACTTGTTTTCATTGACACAAATCTGATTTCTCCTAATACAATTTAAATACAAATTTTCTCTTTCTGACTGTACCATGTACCACTGTAAACACGGATCTGCCTAGACTCAGTATCCTTTCTTGCTTTTATGAGTCAGTTACCTTACTGTTTAAGAAGCATGGGTTTCTCAGAGTGAGGAACTGAAAATTTCTAAAATTAAGACATTTTAACATACTCTAGGCAGTTAAAATCCAGTCACTTCCAACTGCAGGCAATTGGAATTGCATTATGTCTTTCTAGAAAATACATCTACATTAACTTAAAGGCAGGGGAGGCAGAAGAAATAGTCATAATTCAAATTCAAATGATACACAAAAAACTGAGAAAACTTTTTTCCAGGATGAAATAAAGTAAAATCCTACCTCTAATGAAGTCATTACAGATATAGCCATCCAGTTCAGTGGTACGAGAATTTTTACTATGTTAATATTTGAAACAAATTCAATACTTTGAATTTCACCTGAAAACACTGTGGAGGTTTTCTAATTTTTTTTTTCAGAGAGCTGAATGAATAAATATCTTATGCAATATCCAACAATAATCCAGTTTCAACTGTCTGATTTAATTTAAAATCCTATATTCAAAAATTTACACTGTTTTGTGGTAAAATTTTCCAATGTACATAGAAACTGAGTATATATTCTTTTTGTCTAGTCAGTTAAAAGATAGTTCTTGCACTCTCTTTTTGTTTTTGTTTTTGTTTTTTTGTCTGCGAAGAAAGCAATTACTTTCTTTGGAAATCCTTGGAAACTCCTACATGTATAAAAGAAAGTAATTCAGTAGCATTATAGCATAACAAAAGCTACAGCAAGCAGTGTTAGGGCATAACTGGGGAACTGAGTCTCAGCACACCATGAAACCATTTTGGGGAAAAGAGCATTAGCAAATGCATATAATTTTGCTCATGTAATTTGTCATTAAGAAGAGAAAAACAAACAGGTCAGAGGTGAAAGTTCAATCTTATGAAAAGTCATTCCCATACCTATAGCGCTTATTAGGAGGGAAAATTGCAGGTCTTACAGTCAGCTTTGGCATTTTCATGTATTAAGAGTCTTGTAGCAGTTTTGGAAGTCGAGATCAACATTTACTTTCCATTTTGCCTCACGGAAACCTTGTTACTGCGATTCCTGTATACAAGGTATTCCTAGAGAAGCAAAATAAAGCCAGAAAACAAGGTCACCTACAGGTTACCTGAGAAATTTTACAGGTCCTTGATGACTGACAAGCCCAGTGCCCCAGATAATTGGTCTCACACTGTATTGGTTGAAAACTTTCATGAGTGGGTTTGGACAACAGAAACTGAGAGTCTGAGTGAGCTTGCTAATTATTTTTCCTCCATCCTTGATGTCTCTCACATAGGTGGCTATGCCACCATAAAGCAGAAGGCTTTTATGTCTCACCTTTCTATGTGAGGACATGACCTGAACTAATGATAATAGATGATACAGTGTTATTCATATTACTTTTGATAATCTTGCATAAACTTGAATGAATAACTTCCTTAGAGAAATTCATTATTCTACCAAAGGGAAAAAAGCATAAATGTATACAGGCTGTACCTTGTTTTAGGCTTTTTAGTCAATATATAGAAAATACAGCTTTAAAAGTGGTTTCAAACATATTAGCAGATATTTGCATAGATTTAATTACTTCTGTGATACTGCCTCAATAGTACCATATGTCACCACTTTTCGCTAAGACATGCTTGTGTTTTAATACAGTTTATTTCTAAATTTTATGTCCTTCATGATGGAAACACTGCAACTTAGTCCTTTCCATGACTTTTGACAGAAGGATGAAAAGTCAGCAAAGGGCACATCCTTGGTACTCCACTGACAAAGTATAGTACTCTGGAAGAAGACATGGAGATGATAAAAGGGCTAGCTGGCATATCTTTCAAGACAATTCATTCACTCCAAAAATCTTAGAAATGACTGGGCCATTTGGGTTTAAACTTAGACAAAGCCTGAGGCAGGTATTACCAGGCCAAATCTTAGTCTGAATGGCTGCATTTATTACAAGTGTAAACTGTCTATAGTGTGGACAGGGGAACAAATGTAGGCAGCATTGGTGTATAGCATGAAATCGTTTTCTGCTTTTGCTCTTCAAATATGAAAAAGAAACAGTGTGTCTGGATGAATAGCTCTGTGCCAAAGTCAGCCTCCAAGTAGTCAAATGTCTCTCATCTACTCCGCATCCCACACACAAGTGTGTGTGGGAATGCTTGTAAATTTAATGAAGTGCTGACTGAAAGAAGTTTATGCCTGGCTTCCAATTAAATACTAATAAGATAAGCTTAGGCAGCATAAACTTCTTGTTATTATGAAGATGGATTACATTAGCTATCAGCAACCACTGACTTCCCAACCTTATAACACTGCCAATATTTTATTTCAGTAGGACCCTCCATTGATTCCAGTGAGGTTTGGATTGGTATCCTAGATGTGCAGCTATTGCTAATATATGGTAAATATTCAAATACCACACAAAAAGAGTGAAAGAAGTAGTATAAACCTATCTTGAACAAAAATCTAACCTGGAAGTAGAACAGAAGACAAGAGGATATCTAGTCCTTTTTCTTAGGACTCCCAGGTCATACGTAGCTGGTGGTTCTCCACCTACTCAGATCAAATTGCACATCCAGCTGTCTCCTGGCTCCAAGTTTAGGCAAGATTTGGGCATTGGTACCTCTATTAGAAAAGGTACAGAACAAAAAGGGTCAACATTCTACATCTCCACCTGCACCCTTGACCTCTGCTACTCTGCTCATCAGTTATCTTAGATGCAAAAAGTGATCTTTACAGCTGAGTTTTTCTAAAAGCGAGCCTGGTATCATGACAGAGAATATTTCAACACCCAATTTTTAAGACACCTAGATGCCCTGCTGGGCTCTACAGGCTTTTGGAACCTTCATGAGGAAAGGTGGACATTTTAAGACTGGGATAGTTGAAAGAGCAATGTTCCTACATTGATCTAAGCTAGCCAATAGGAAAATACTGAGGAAAAATATTTTAAATACTTTATCCCATTCACAAAGCTGTTTAATCCTGTTATGAAAAAACAAATTGCTTTGCCACTTATTGGGATTTGAACAAATATATTCAGAAGGCTTCAGCAACTCCTTAATTTTTTTTTCAAAACTGTTTTCTTCAATTGTTGTTGCAATTATCTGTTTCTTACCTTTTTTGGTAGTTTTCTATTAGTAAAAGTGTAACAGCTGGTTACATTCTGTGGTGGTAATGGGAATGTAGCTCACTTGGTGCCACTGAGCATCTTGTAAGCGCATTTTTACTTGAAGACATACTGTATCTGACAAGTCTGACAGACCACATAATATAGCTAGTAAGAAGTTTCAGCCAACACATGTAATTGAAGACTTGGATACAGTAAAAATTACTAAAAAGACATGCAAATTCTGATCTCAGAGAAATGTCATTTCATTAACATATCAACATTAATTTGAATAAATCTTTAAATGGTACTTCAATTAACTTCCCCAGTAATGAATAAAGAGTATATGTACTAACCCTCAATTAAAACGTTTTATTTTCCAATTCTTAACATTAAAAAAACACACCTGCCATCTTCACTTCTTGTTCACTACTGCATCTATTTTGTGTACTTCTGTTTTGGTACATGGTTCAAGGTTGGTTTTATGATACACTTGTACATGTATTTTACATGCAACTTTAAAAAGAACACTTTTGAAAGAGAAATTTCCTCCAATAGACTCCAGTAATAAAACACCTTACTCTTTGTATATCCTTATGTACTTTTCCCTTTTAGCTTGTTATCTAAGCTTTGCTTTTTAAACAATGATTTTCTTCTTCTCTAGTCTAAATTTTTTAAAAAATATTTGATTGTGTCATGAAGTTCTAACTGAATTTGTGACATCAAACACTTCCATGACAACAGACTGACGCTTTAAACACAAGACTATGATGAATCCAACACAGGATTGAGTAAAAGGAAAACAAGACCATGAGCAAGCAAGACTTCATTAGACTCACTCAAAAAAGTGGAGAAAGGAATATAAATGCTGAATACACTTCTACTTTTTTAGCATTACAATTCTGTGTGATGATCCATGCACTGTGGTTATTTCAGATGTTTACAATATTTGATATAACCTCTGTGGAACTCAGATATTGCCAAAGATTTCAGACACATTAATTTGTCTTATTCATGTGTACTTAACCTTAGAACGTGGTGAGACTTGCTGCAGTACTACATAGTAGAGGTAGTAGGCTCTCATCACCTCTGAAAAATCATGCTAGGAACATTTCAGGAAAACTGGAGCACTGTTTGGAAACATGGCTGTAGATTAACTTGTCTTAGTAATTTTATGTTAAGAAATTCTATATGTTTAACATAATGAGTAAAAAAAACTTACTTAAAAAAAATCTTTTTAGCCCAGCACAATACAATTTATGTCATGAAAAAAAAAAAAAAGTCTGTCTTCTGTAAATGGCACTCCTTGTAGCTGAATTCTGTTATTATGAAGCATCTTAGAGTATAGTGCAGATATACACATGGAAGTAGATTTCTATTGGGTCAAACTCCTACTCTTTGTTTTCAGACTGAAGAGCTACAAGTTGCATAAGAAATTTTACTAAAAAACTCATTCCAGGTCAAAGCAGACTTCAGTGGTTTGTCTTGTTCCAACCTCATGCTACAGCACATACAATTGATAAGGCTCACAGTAACACTGAGGAAACAGAAGCAGAGGTGATATCAAAACTAAAAAGAAAACTACAAAAGTTTTATTCTGTGGTGAAGCTATGGTATTCTAAGTTTCTGTGCAGTGGCTACTGGAAGGACTGTCTAGTCCTGCTCTGCAGATGCACGAGTTCAGAGAAATACAACGTATCCCTTGGGATCTTCACTGGCAGAGGGTGCCCAGATAATAGAAAGGTGCTGAGGATATTCAATACCTCCATTGCAAAAAAATATCAAGTCATAATTAGAGACTGATTAATACATGGATTAAGAATAATATGTAAAACAGTCCCAATATACCTAATCGTAAAAAATATATATTCCAGTTTTCACAGTTTACTATCTCCTCTGAACATCTTGGGAACTTTTTCCACTAAGTAGTTTTATACACTGTGTCAGAACAAGGAAATGCCCCATTTTTGTTCATAATTTTACTTCTTTCATCTATCAGTAGACTGCATCTTTCACAGGATAATGGCTGGCTGAAAGACTTCAATGAAGAGGAAAGCCCTATTCTTAACTTTTTTTTTTTTCAGGTACACTGTTGAAACAGTACATATGCTGCAATGTTTCTGAACATTAGGGGCCATTTTTGAAGCAGACGGCTGTGGGCAACATTAGTTTAACATACTGGCCTAGTCTTGGAAATTTAATTAATGGTTTTTTAAGTCTTAGACATGGTATATTGTGTTCTGCTTAGCAGGTAAAACATATTTCATAACACATAAGGGAACAGGATTATAATTTCACCTTCCGACATAAAATGATATATACTAACTAGAAAGAAAATTTTAACTTTGCAAATAGGTGGGGGGTTTTTTGTAGATGTTTTCTTTAAATAATGTTTAATTTTAAAGAATTGTAAAAATTTATTCCTAGATGAGATCTTGTTTTTTACAGATCTACAAAACCTAATTTCTTATAGAATGCTGTAGGAAGCAAAGTGACACAGAGTCCCCAGGCAGGTGCAGAGGAGAGCTGCTTTATTGCAAAAACCAGCCCTTTTGAAGCAGTTAGCTATTTTCAGTTTACACTGTTTCAAGGCACAACAAGCCCCAGTTGACCAGCCACCATACCTCACGATGTGGACATGCAGCAGTCACACAGCAAGTCTCTTACATTTTTTACATCTCTCTACCCCTATTCCAGCTGAGCCACTCTCCCACAGTTCCCTTCTACTTAGCCTAAGTAGCAGACCTGAGCCATGACTTTACAACAGAACAAGGCCCTTACTTTATAAGGCTTTTCCCGTATTCAACAGAATGCTAGAAATTAGAAATTGGAAAACTGCTGTGTTGGAAGTGGCTGTTCACTGGCACTGGTGAGTAACTCTGCTTTGAGTCTGTGACCAGGCATGGAAGTGCCTGCTAGCCACTTAGCAGACATTTTTTTTTTCCCAATACCAATTGCTACATTCATAGTTCTTGATCTTAAGGATCCTACTTTCTTACACAGACAAGTGACTTACACTGGGGTGATTAAATAGAAGTAAGATTATGATGAATCCATTTTGACAAAACAGTCCTTAGCTTATATAGTTTCCCAATTAATTTATTCTTGAATCCATGTGAGATGCGAAGACTGTGATTATTTAACCTTTGCTCTGTCCTGGTCATGCAGATTATTTGTGACCTTAGAAGAATTCTATATAGGACCAAATAGCTTTCATTGAAAAATACTTATTCAGCTTGTCAGAGTATCTTAATTGCATCAGTATGCAATCAGTATGTAAAGAACAAAGAATGTAAGAAAATATATTAAGGCTAGAAAGTAAAAGCTAATCTAGTCTAATGAACCTGAAGAGAAGACCAAAAAAGATTCCAACGTTTCCCCTGTACAGTGTGAAAAACAATGTGAAGCATTTCTTAGAAAGAATGCAATATATTCAGTAAAACTCTATACAACATACTGTTAATCATAAAAGGCTAAAAGGTAAAGGTAATGAACATAAATGTATTTTTCACTGTAAAATGTAAGCTTACATTTTTTTAGAGTGATTTGTGCATAATGTATGATATTTTTCAAGCAGTAACTATGCAATTATTTTCTTCAAAAATACTGTTTTTTAGCAAAAAAGTGAACAATAGCTTAAACTTCATGTATTATCTACAGTACATTGACTGTAAGCTGAATTTTGTGTTAGACAAACCCCCCCACCAAAAAAAAAAAAAAATTAGCTAAACATAAAGGAAATACCTAATTCTATTTCATCCTTCTTATATCACAGATTTGACAATATTGTTTTACTGCCTTCTTTGCAGCAGCCCTGAGAGCCTTTCACCACACATAAAAAGTACCCTGATAAAACTGGGAAATCCATTTTCCACTAGAATTTCATGTCAAATACCTTAAATCAAATGCTGATTACATTAGGCATGTTCTCCCCAGTTTCTCTGCTTCTTGTGCAGCTTTCATGGACCCAAGTATACTACAGGAGAGCTTGCCCTGCTAGTTGCCAAAGCAAAGATTCTCTCAGACACAGTTAACATCATTCTTGGCTCTGGAGTTCTTCAGGAAGATAAAGATAAGGAAGGGGAGTATTGCTTCAGACAAAGGTTTCCCAGATCATGATGAAAATAAATGATTTTAACAATCTTAATAAAACATTCACTGTAAGAGAAGTATTCATGTATGATGTTAGAGTTAGTTTGCAGTTTGCCTGAATGCACAGCTATTTAGCTGGCTCAGTAAATTTCTGATGTGAAATACTTTAAAAACACAAGAAAGCTTTTTAAAAGCTTTGGTGAAAGAAGACCTATCAGCACGCACATATTTGGAACTTGTAACTACATACAAAATGTATCAATTTTTAAGAATCTTCACTGTCTGTAAATTCTGTTTTTAGTATCTGTGTTTACATCTAACTTCATAAAAATAAATACCTTTATTTTATGCCCTTTAGGGATAAATTGTGCACCCTGCCTCAAAATAAAACATTCTATACATTTTATTTAATAAATATCTGCTCAATTCCAGTTTTAAGTACCTAAGGGCCTACCCTAGGCTCTGATCTTCCACTATTACAGAGCTGTAGCCCTGTGGCTGCTAGTGCCAATTTACTCATGGAAGAGGCCTTGCTCAGCATGTTTGTGTTCCTGTAATTGTTTTAGTATTATGTCTTGTTTGTGATCTGAGGAGAATAGGGAGACAATTTTGGGAAGTAGGATTTTAAGAAGTCCCTGTAATTGGCTCACATATGCCATGCACTTTTCCACTATATTAATCCAATGCAGTTCTCTCAAATTTCAAGATGTAGGAGTATATGCACAAATAAATGTGGCTGACATGAATTCAAAGCCAAAATCTGCTCTGTGCTCCTAGACACGAGTGACACATAGGTACAGTTCCCAATAACATGTGCTGGAGCTGGGTAACAAGTGCCAAGTAAGCTTGTAAGCATACCTGAATAGACTAAGTTTAGTAAGAGTAATTCCTGATGAGAAAAAATAAATTGTAAAAACATCCTATATCTTGGCATTACAGTCTTTAAGCTGCACTGAGAAGAAAGAAAATAGACAATCTAAGGAAACAGGTGCCTGGAAAACATATTGAACAGGCTCAGTGCCAAAAAAAGGAACATGCTGTGTGTGCTATATGCTTACTAATAATAAATACATAACAAGGGTTATGTCTCTATCACTATCACTTTTAAAAGATCAAAAAGGTTTTACAAAAAGCTAAAAATCAAGATTGGAAATGCAAGTGTACTAACTGCATAACACAATAATCAGAAAAATCCTGCTATTGACAAAAAGAAAGCTGTGAAAACTAGAAGAGACAAATGCTTCTGGTGGGTGGTGTGAAATTGAAACAACCTTTGCAAACCAACTTTAGAGGAAGGAACTCTCACTCTCATATATCACAACCCCTTTATAGAGACAATTACTTTTCAATTTGCAAGACATACAAAGGATTTAGTTTGAAAAGCCAAAATTGGGTGCTATATTTTTCCCCTAAAACATGCTCCCTTTTCACTTTCCCTATTGACAATATTATGCCCATCCACAGAAAATGAAACTATTTGTTACACCTCACCTGTTACACCGCATCAATACAAGAAAATCAAAGCAACTTAGCAATAGATTCCTTGCATGTATTCCTGCTCCATTGTACATACTGTCTGAACCCTTTCATTGTTCACTGTAAAACTGCGTGTTATATAAATATACATGTAATTATTTTTCTATCTCATTTCAAATGATTTATTAGCATTTTTACTAGCATTAGATCCCTAACTGAACATCCACAAGTATTTTCACACTCTTTGGTTTTAGGTATTTAACTTAAATCTAAAGGTCAGAGACCACATGCTTCTCCTATACCTAATTAACAGTGAGATTGTTCCTCTAGAAAATGAACCGTGGCAGGTGCCCTGCACCAACACATGCAGAACAGCATTATGAAGAAACCTCTCCACAAACCACATAAGCAGCCTCCCAATTTCTGCACCTCTGCATTGTGCTGTCCCCAAATGCCTCCCTCCAGATTGCATTATCAAGCAAAAACCATAATCAAGCTACAAAAGGGGCTGAATGTTTCACCTGTCAGTTTCACCTGTACACCGTGAGAACCTGTAACCTGATGTAAATGGGCTTTCCAAGGCAACTCCAAATGTAACTAATTAGGACAAAAGACCTTCAAATTTTTTTCCTTGGATTAGACGGTGACTGAGGGACTGTACTGAAAGTTACAGCTTAGCACAGAGAATTTGGTGAGCTAGTCTCCATCTACACTGGCTCTATTTTCATTCACTGCTTCTGTGGACATAAGGAAGGCTGAGTCAAGATTTATTATAATCAGTTTATTTTAACCATCACCAGTATCAATATTTGGATTTCTGTGTGTAGCAGCAATGCAGTTACCAAGCAGTTTGATATGTTATTTAGGTAGCTGGTTGCAATTGTCTCCCAGTCGCTCAATTTTTTAAAATTAGGATGTATCTTTAAATAGTAATCTCCATGCCAGCATACTTTATCTTTCCACACACTACTATGACCCCAAAGCTGTGTTTTAGAAGTAAGTTACTTTATTTCAGGGAACAAGAGAATATGGAAAACTTTGCTTTCATCTGAGTCCTGAATTATGCTTGCATATCAGGGAATGGAAGGAACTGAACATATGGTATTACAAAATGCAGTGTAGTATTAAATAATTGCAATAAACCATGCATAAATGCATACCTTCTCATGCAGTCTTACAGATTAATAGAGAAAAAATAATTAGAAATGAAATTTACTTTTTACTTCTTACACAAAGACATAAAGTCAGACAGTGGCATGTAAAAGAAAATTGAATTTCTAAAATTTGTTTTAAAAATGACTGTGTGTTTCTACAATCCAGACGAATCTGTTGGCTCGACTGCACTTACTGACCTCTGCTCTGAAGTGTACTCACTAGTCCTTCAGTCTGGGAACCACTGCACATGACTAAAGGTCTGCCTTCAGCTTCAAGGCAACATTACGATGTGGCAGTGAATTTAGTCCTGCTTTTAATGCCTTTTTATCTTTTAGAATAGTGTTGTCTCTCTGTTTCCATTGATGTAATTGGATATGACATTCTAAAATTCCTTCTCACAAACTAAAATGTTCTTCAACTGCAAACAAAACTTCTTTATTTCTTTCCTTCTCTTTGGCATACTGCGGGCTCTACTGGAAAGAGCTGTGAATCATAAGCTATTGCCCTGTTTAAATAGTAAAACACAATAAATGCAAGGTGATAGTCTGCCTATTCCACACCCCCCCCCCCGCCAGACACATTTGCCCTTCATGGTGCTCCACAAGAACAAACAGGACATTATTTTTAGACTTTCATTTCTCCAGAAGGAAGGCATGGAGGAGCTGCTGAGCAACCGCATGAAGGAATGCAGTAGCTAGTTTTCTGAAGCAACAACCAAAATGGCTCCACCAGAGCCTCTGCTCAGAAGCAGTACAGCTTTATTCCCCTGACTAAGTAACACTGAGTTATGAAAATGGCAGGCAGTGGCTCAAAGGCATATTTTCAGTTCTCAAGGCCTAATTTGAAGGAAATAAACTTGAAGAAGAAAACTTAACAGCTTTTAGTAGCCTCATTTCTTACCTGCATTAATTGCCATTACAACAACTGTTGCCAGGTCCTGTGCAAGTCAACTTCTTTTATATCTAATGCATATTCTGGCTAAATTAAATTGCTATGGTATTGACACATGGATTGCTGAAACTTCAACCGTTTTGAAACAAACCATAGCAGTCTTGAATAGTGTGAATTTACAAGAAAACATAGCAATTACCTCCTACCTCCATTGTTACTGCTTTTATTGTTTGACTTGTTTCATGCTGGTATGTCTGTTGGTGTCCATGGAGGGCAAGCAGACACCATGGCACTGTTGCTTAGAGACCTAAACCCAACTCTAAATACTGAGGCATATTAATTTGATCCTTAACTTTGCAACACAATGTTAATTCTGAGAGCCCCAAAACAGGAGGATGGCAAATCCAAGCAGCCTTTTATCACAGCATACAGAACCATGTGCTACCTGGTTTCTGTTATTGACCACAGCTCCTTTTTTTGTTCAGTGCTGATTCCACAACCAAGCCTGGCCATGGCTGATGTGAGGGAAGAAGCAAGGGCTGCAGAATTCATGAGTGTTCATTCTGGTGCCACAACACACAGCACAACAGAGCCTGGGCACATTGCCTAAGGTGGGATGTTCTCAAGTCCACTGAAACTAAGTGTGCTGCACAACTTCCAGCAGTATCACGAAGCCCTGATGAAACTAAACATCTGCTTCTCCCCGTGTGACATTTGTCCATGCACCTGCATATTTCAAGCTGCGTATGAGAATCCCAGAAGGTCAAGAGGTTGGAATGGACTTTCAATCATCCTGTCCCATCCCCTTCTCATGCCATAGGCAGAGACATCTCCCACTGGACCATGTTTCTCAAGGCCTTATTCCACTTCAGTGCTGGGAGGGCTGGGGCACCCACAGCTACCCCGGGCACCTGTCACAGTGAACGATTTCCTCCCAGAATCTCACCTAAATTTCCCCTCTTAATTCTGCTTGCCTTATCACTACAGATCCTGATCAACTTCCCTTCAGATACTGGGAGGCTGCTATGGGGTCCCACACAACCTTCTTTTCTCCTTCACCAGGCATCCCCAGCCACAGCTCCCTCCGTCAGTCTTTGAAGGGAAGGTGCTCCAGCCTCCTTACCACCTTCATGGCCTCGTCTGCACTTCCTTCATCAGTTTCATGTCTTTCTTGGGGACCCCAGAGCTGGATGCAGGGTTCCCAGTGGGGTCTCACCAGAGCGGACCAGAGGGCAGAATACCCCCCCTTGCCCTGCTGCCCACGCTGTTTCTGACGCGGCCCGGGATGGGGCTGGTTTTTCTGTCAGGTCTCAGATCTCCTCTGGCCGAGGAGCCTTTTCCTGCACCGAGCACCAGCCGGGTCGGGTCGGGCCGGGCCGGGCCGGGCCGAGCCGAGCCGAGCCGAGCCGAGCCGGGCCGAGCCGAGCCGGGCCGAGCCGAGCCGGGCCGAGCCCGCCCTCCCCGCGGCCCCGGGCGGCGGCGGCGGCGGCGCGCGGAGGGAGGGAGGGGAGGGGAGGGGAGGGGGAGCGGCGCCCGTGCGTGCCGCAGCCGGTCACGTGGGCGGCGGCACCGGGGCCGGGGCCGCCAGAGGCTGAGGCGGCGCCGGCAGCAGCGATGGCGGCGGCGCTGGGCGGGCTCGGCCTCCTGCGCCCCCGGCTCAGGCTCGCAGCCGCGGCCGCCGCGACCTCCGCCGCCCTCGGCCGGACCAGCCACCGCGCACCCCCGCTGCGGGGAGGCGTCGTCGCCGCCGCTCTCCCCTCGGCCGGGAGGAGCTACGGCTCCCAGGCGAAGGAAGAGGAGGAGCTGCGTGTCCGGTACCTGGATGATGAGCACAAAGGTAACGAGGGGAAGGCGGCTGTGCCCGGCCCGGCCGGGTGACCCCTGCGGGGCAGGGAGAGGGCGGCCAGGGGCGGTCAGAGGGCGGTGGCTCCTCCTCCTCCTCTCCGGGCCGCGGCCGGGGTGGCGTCGCGGGGTGCTGGGAGCTGTCGGCATGGCAGTGACAGAACTGGGTCAGCTTGGTCCCTCTTGGCTCTTCACAGCATCGTAGAGAGGTTTGGATTAGAAAGGGCCATGAATACCGTCGGGTTCTAACTCCTCCGCAGTGGGCAGGAACACCTTGTACTAGGCCAGATTTGCTTAGAACCCTGTCCAGCCTGGCCTTGAACACCTCCAGGAACGGGACATCCACAGCTTCTATGGGCAACCTATTCCGGTGCCTCACCACTCTCACAGTAAAGATTTTCCTCCTGTTATCTAACCTAGACCTATTCTCTTTCAATGTGAACCCATTCCACCTTGTCCTATTGCTACAAGCCCTTGTAAATAATCTTGCCTCATCTTTTGTGTAGGTTCCCTTCAGGTACTGGAAGGCTGCAGTGGGGTCACTTCAAAGCTTTCTCATTTCTACGCTGAACAGTTTCAATTCTGTCAGCTTTTCTTTATAGGAGAGGTGTCCCATTCTTCTCATCATCCTGGTGTCCCTGTTCTGGATCACTCCAGCAGTTCCACATCCTCCCTGTGCTGGTACCCCAGGGCTGGGTGCAGGGTTCCAGCTGGGGTCTCACAGAGCAGAGCAGAGGGGCAGAATCCCCTCCCTCCCCTGCTGCCCACGCTGCTCTGGATGCAGCCCAGGACACGTTTGGTTTCTGTGCTGGGAGTGCCCATGGCTGGGTCATGTCCAGCCTCTCACCCACCAGCACCCCCAAGCCCTTCTCACAGGGCTGCTCTGATCTATTCATCCCACAGCTTGCGTTAATACTGAGACTTGTCCTGACACAGTTGCATCAACTTGTACTTGGTCTTGTTCAACCTCTTAAGAATCCCATGGGCCCAGTTCACAAGCTTGTCTAGGTTGCTGTGGGTGACATCCTGTCCTTGAGGTGTGTCAACAGCATCACTCTTCTTTTCCAGGGTACTGCAGCGTATGTACTGTGTTTGCAGGGTACATTTCTCTGAGCTGGCATTTGTTGAGAACATGAAGTTTAGTGGCAAACTTCTAGAATAATTTTGCTGGAAGATATAGCTTCAGTATTCTCTCATCTCATGCCACTTTCCTAATAACTGTCTCATCCTCCTCCTTGCTTTTAGTGTTGTCAACTTCTACTCACCTTGTTCTACTCAACTATATCAAGAGTCTTATTTTAACTCACCTGGTTAAAAAAAGAAAATTTGTGCTTAGTGACTTGCAGCCAGTGCATCACAGTACAGAGACTTTGTACTTCCTCTTCTGATGTGGTGCTCACCATATTCTGGAAGTGTTCCACTTGCTTTAGTGTTTGTCACTTTTTTGTGGATACTGCAGGACTAGGAATAGTAGAAACGAAGTAAGTGCAAACTCTCTTCCTGAGGGTTTATATTTATAGCCATGGTGTTATATCTGCTTTTATGGAGAGGGCCACAGTATAGGGTTTTGATTATCTGCAGCACATTAATCTCTTTATATGGAGAATATATCCTGTCACCACCATGTGTTGAGATGCACAGTTTAATTTACATCTTTGAGCACATTAACTCAGCCATTTCAGACCTGGTGCCAGTTAAGGCAAATGTCCATGTGTTGAGTATGTCTATACATACATTTGTATACATACACACACACGTAACTTTGAATTTTAGTATGAGGGGTAAAAGAGTATTCTTTCTTTTTGGGGGAAAACTGGTATTGTGCTTTCATCTGAGGGCACTCATTTAGGATTGATAGTAAAGATGATATAATCTGATCCTGACATTTTCTTCTGCCTTATAGTTTTGTTCAAACTCTTTCACTTCTTTTAATATGCACTACTTTAGTCCTTTTTCAGTCAACTGTGGGACTTGGAATTAGTTTAAAACATCTATTCTAGTTTTTTGGGATTATTTTAAGTTAAAGAAGAGACAAGACAGGAGCAAAGAAAAGTTGTAAAATGTTACAAGAGTGTTTTTCCTTATTTATTACCACAAGAAGTGATAGAAAATACAACCATCTTGCATGGTACTCAACTTTTACTTCTATTACACAACAAACATACAATAATGCAGCATGTTCCGGCTCTTGGATCAGCTGGGCATCATTGTTTTTGTAATGTTATGAAAGTGTTTCTTACTGAATATGTAATCTAACATCCCAAAAGTGAAGATACTATTTCTAATGTTAAAGCAACTGTCACTATTATAAGGAAGGATTCAAACATTGTATTTTTAATTAATGAATTCTCTTAAGCAGAAGGAATTTTCTTTGGTATTGTCTTTCAGAAAGACATGAAAGCAAACACTGTTGCAAAAATATAAGACCAAGGATGTAGAAATAAGCCAGAAAGAGATATAAACTTCATATGCCTTCAGCAGCACAAAGAGCAGGCAGGATTTCTGCAAAACAAACATGGCTCTGCTTCCTCCCTGTAGTGCTACCACACACCCTCCTCTTCACCTTGTATGCCAAGTTCATCTATATTTATCTGCTTACAACATGTAATATCTCTGCTGAATGAGGACTCCAGCTCTATAAACACTCCTGTGGTCTTTCTTGGTCTTTTCTACCCTGCCATTCCTTGATCTACCATTTCATGTTCTAGACTTTCTGAAATGCTGCACTGGTGCCCCCATGGCCTCATCACACCATCCTGTTACATCGTTCTTGACTCACAAAGGGTCAGACCCCGTTCTCTGACTACCATTTATGGCACACACATGCTTGTTGATGCTGTAGTTGTGCTCTTGCACATGTGGAGTGTTTCCATGTTGCTCAGAAAGGGATGTGTTGTTAATACTGGGGAGGAAGGAAAACTGGCTGCACTGCCTCACAATTTTGCCTAGACAAATCTTTGCCTGTAGGCAAAGTTGCACACTGTTTGGCTTAATATCACTTCCACGGGATTTGCATACCCTAGGTGTTGGGTAGTTGCTAAACATGGATGAAAATGAGACTATATTTGCAAAGACTAGTTATTGAAATTTTAACTCAAGGTTTTCCAGCTTCCACATGTGACACCTGAACTAGAATACTAAAGGTGTGAGATTTTTGAAGAATGTGATTGAAAAATAACTATATTCTGTCCATGTTGCAACGTGTGAAGCTCTTAGTGTCAATTTTCTCTGAGTAAATATGACTGTCACTGTGTTAGTTTTTTAAAATTAAGTATATATCTTTTACTTTATTTGAGATTCTATTTGATCATCACTAGCTGAAATATATTACGGCTGTTGACATTTCAGAACTTAGCCAAATTGCATTAGTGTTCCTATTACAAATTTAAATGAAGCTAGTGCTTTTGATTTTTATAGGTACAATTGGGAGAAATATCTTTTTAGTGTTGACTCCAGTGTTGCAGTGTCACTTACTGGAATGCCATAAAAATATTTATAAAATTTAGATTTTACACTAGAATGATCCTTATGGTCAAATTTCCCAGCTAGTTTTGGTTCTGTTTAAAGTAAGACAGCTTTTGGTCTTCATCAGTTAGAATTTTATTGTATATGGAATGGGAAAAAACAAATCAGTCTTGGTTAAAGTTGTTTGCTCAGAGTTTGAAAACTGGTAGCTGTCTGATAATTGGAAAAACTTCCCTTTCTTTTGCTGTATTTAAAGCAGGACTAAGCAGGTGAGATCTACTAATTTACAAAATGCAGAAAAAAGTTAAATCAGAATTAAGGGATGAAAGAGGCTCAGGTATGGGATTTTGAAGAGTCTTTTGGTGCTTTTAAAAAGTGATGGTTAGTCCAAATCTTTGTGATTTTTCACTGACATACTTCTTGATAAGATCATTAATGAAAGCCACCAGAATTGTGCATGATATATTCACCATGTGTTCCTGTTTTGCTCAAGAAACTACTTTAGAATAATAAAGTAGTCCACTTGTCTGCCTTGGTTTATCTGAGTAGTTAAGTGACACAGGCTTAAAAATAACTTACTTTGATCCTCCTTCCAGTTTTCAAAGCATAATTCAGACATTTTAAAATAATTTTTGTTAATTATGGAAAATTATGTGTGTATATATTTAATGCAAATAAATAATAAAATAAATTAAAAAAATTCTGCAAGTACTTCATATGCAGATACAGTGAATCTTTTGAACTCTGACAAACCAACTAATATAATTTTAAAGACAAGTTAATTTTTAAGTAGCCATTTAAATATGTTTCTACTAAACATTGAGGATGAATGTTTCAATCTTTAAAATATGCAAGGTAAAAGAGATAAAAAACATTATTAAAAGATTTCCTGTGTGATGATACAAACAGCAGTTAAACCAGTGTCTTATCTCTTAGCTTTATTCCAGTATTAAATTTAGTGTATGCTGTGAAACCAGGATGTTTCTGGGAATTTACAGATTTTTTGAAGTGTTTTCCTGATATGCATGTATCCTTATTTCGGTACAAGACACTGCTTTTATTATTCTTTTGTTTTATATTTTAACTTTCATTTTTATCATATAACTTTTTTAATATAACTTTCTTTGCTATTTTTTCTCTTAAACACTTAGAATTATACCACAGGCAGCTTTCTCTTTGGCAGGGGCAACTTCTAAATAGAGAACATATTGAACATTTACATATGCTTTGCCTCTAGTGGTTGGCTAGGAAAGTAGTATACAGGAATATTGCTGCTTATACTAGACAATGCTGGGAATCGTTTCTTGTAAAGCCTAGCCAGTTAAGGTGAAGTTAGTTTTCAGTATGCAGATGTTTTTCAATAGATACACATTATGTACTAAAGTGTGTCCCAGAAATAATGTGGGGATGACATTAATATTTGGTTTAGCATTATGTGAATGCTTGTTCCTTCTTAGTAGATCTGTCATGTTTTTGATACCATACAGATACATGAACAAAGCAAATACTACTACTACTACTATTACTGCTACTTATTTCTACTTACATTTACTAATTATTACTTTTTAGTATATTTTCTCTCACATGTAGACTTTTGAAACAGTTATTTTAAATTATTTTGGAAAACACATATATATGTGTGTGTTCTAGGAAGAATGAATCATGATTGCATGCTTCAGATGGCAATATAACAGATATTATTGAAAAGTCACAATAGTCAGGTCAAGTCCCTCTTGACTGGAAAAGGGGAAACATTGTACCCATCTTTAAAAGAGGCAGGAAGCTGGAGTCTGGGAACTAGTGACCCTAGAGCCTCACCTCTGTGCTTGGAAGAGTCATGGAACACATCCTCTTGGAAGCTGTGCTAAGGGACATGGAGGACAGGTAAGTGATTCAAGACAGCCAGCACGGCTTAACCAAGGGGCAAGTCCTGCCTGACCAACCCAGTGGCCTGAATGATGGAATTCACTCCATCAGTGTTCAAGGCACTGGCTACAGATGTCATTTATCTGGACTTCTGAAAAGCCTTTTGCAGAGTTCCCCACAACATCCTTCTTTCTAAAGTGGAGGGAGATGAATTTAATGAATGGACTGTTCAGTGGATGAAGTTGAGAAGTTGATTGGATGGTGGCATCCAGAGTGTAGTGGTCAATAGCTCAGGGTCCTATTGAATGTCAGTGACAAGTATCTTCATCAATGATGTAGATGAAGGGATTGAGTTCACTTCAGCAGATTTTCAGATGACATCGAGCTGAGTGGTGCAGTTGACACATCTGAAGAACAGGATGCCATCCAGAGGGACCTGGACAAGCTTGGGAAGTGAGCCCATGGAAATCTCATGAACTCTAACAAGACCAAGTACAAGTTGATGCAACTGGGTCAAAGCAACCTCTGGTCCCAGCCCAGACTGTGGGATGAACAGGTCAGAGCAGCCCTGTGAGAAGGGCTTGGGGGTGCTGGTGGGTGAGAGGCTGCACATGACCCAGCCATGGGCACTCCCAGCACAGAAACCAAACGTGTCCTGGGCTGCATCCAGAGCAGCGTGGGCAGCAGGGGAGGGAGGGGATTCTGCCCCTCTGCTCTGCTCCGTGAGACCCCAGCTGGAACCCTGCACCCAGCCCTGGGGTACCAGCACAGAGAGGATGTGGAACTGCTGGAGTGATCCAGAACAGCCATGAATATGATTAGAGGGATTGAGTACCTTTCCCGTGAAAAAAGCCTGAGGAAATTGGGATTGTTCATCCTGAAGATTAAGCTTCGGGGTGGCCTAGTGTGACATTCCATTTTTTGAAGGGAATCTGTAAGAAACATAGGGAGGGACTTTAAACTGAAAGAGGGCAGCTCTAGTTTAGATATTAGGGAGAAATTCTTTACTGTTAAGGACTGAAACTGATTACCCAGAAAAGCTGTGGATACCCCATCTATGGTGGTGTTAATGGCCAGGTTGGACAGGCCTCTGGATAACCTGGTCTAGTACAGGGTGTCCCTGCAGAGTACTTGGGACTAGGTGATCTTCAAGGTCCCTTCATCCTCAGGATGCTCAAATCTTGCATTAATGGAATATCAGAACAGAAATGACTCAAATGTGACTCTGTGTTTTATATATATATATCACTGCAATATTTAGGCATCCCTTGCAAGAATACCATCTAGGTATCCTTTTCCTCTTGACATACTTGCTTAGTATTTTTTTTATACTTAAATGAAAACAACTGAGTGGGTGCCATCTTTATCGTTTACTTCTGTAGAAGGAAGCAGAAATGGTAGATATAATTTGTCTTCAAGGGTCATTCGTTTGTAGGAAAAAATCTTTCAAGTGCTTTAATGTTATCTGGAGCTTCCTTTTGAAAACACTATTGTTGGTGGTAGAGTAGCAGTCTTAGGGCTTCAGTGGGGAGAAGAAAAATTCAAGTGTCATTAAGCATCGTTGCCATTAAGTATAATAGAGTCCTTCTGAAAAGTACTCTATTTCCTGACTGGAGTATGGTTTGGGATAATAGATCTCTAGTTTATTAAAGTGTGGGATTTGGAGTGCCTGAAAATCAAAGTGAAATCAGGGTGAAGGGTCTTTTTTATGCTTTAATGTGGGATGATACTTTTGCCTAATCTACTTGTGTTGAACATATGGAGTATTTGAATTTGGAGTGATCCTCCTCCTGGAGAAGAAGTTGTAACAGCTGAAAAAATGTGCTACAGCACCACTCCTTTTTGCTTAACAGAATATAAACAGATCAAACACTAAGTGCTGAGTAATGACCTTTGCAGGTGGTCCTGTGTGAATATCTCCAGCCATAGGGATAAACATGGGAATTCAGGCTTGTAGAACAAGGGGAAGAAGGTCATTTGGGTTGACCTGACTCCACGCCCCTTTTGGGAGGTATCTGTGCTTAGCAATTAACTGTACCTTAAGAGCAAGAAAGGCGTGCACACTATTTTTGTTTGGATTTTGAGAGTGGTAGCTAGCAAATGGAAGTCTTTGTCTTCAAGCTGGTTACTGCAGAAGGAGCAGGAGCTCTTTTAAATCTTGTCTTGTGTGCATGCATGTGCAACATACATTCAGGAGGAAGGAGAGGAAGGGAGCTCGAACTCTAATGGGTCAGTCCTAAGTGAGGACAGGTTTTCCAGAAAATGGAAAACCAGTTTGCACTGACATGACAAGGCTACAAGAGCAAGATGACATACAGATTGTACATTTGAAGCTGAGTGGTGAAGTAGTAATCATCTGGGCAAACACTGAGTTTTTGGAATTTTGTTTTTTCATATCGTAGGTTGATGGCAATACTGTGAGCATTTTTGTTTGACATGGAGCTCCCTTTCTGCTTTTCATTCCTAGTCCTGCCCTAGTCCTTTTTTCTCCCTCATCCTTGCATTGTCTGCAAAAAAAGTCCTGATTGATAAAATATTACCAGGGCAGGATAAGTTTCAAACTCTGGGGGTTGTGTTGGGTTCCAGCAGTAATTGTATAAATGGTTGCTACAGTTGTGGTAAATCTAGGGATTTCCAGAATAGACTTTTCAGAATTTTTCTCTTTGATAATCATGCCTGTTAAGGTGAGGGGTGCAAAATAAAGACAATTTTTGTTTCTGCCGCAACATTCAAACCAATGCACAGGTAATCAGTCAGTAAGACAACCGATCTGTAACTGGACTAAGGGAGCTGTGAATGTTTTGGAACCATGTACCAAGCACTGAGCTTGATTTTAGTGTTTCAGGGGAGAATTTTTGTTTGATTTTGTTCCTTTTTGAACAAAAGTATGTGTTTCCCATTGGTGGCATTCTTTCTATGTTTATGACATACTTTTACCTGTATCGGAGTTGCTGGTCTTTGCTCTGGTAGCACTTCATGCTTTAGGAAATCTCTGGATATAGGCTCTCTAAATATGGAAATATATGCTTTACAATTAAACATTTTCCTGATTGCGTGTTAGCACTTCATGCTCAAACACAAAATGTGTGCATGCAGTTTGAAATTCTACATTCAACCTTTGTAAGCACTGTTTAACTGGAGGTGCTAGGGCCATATTTTTATTGAAAGTAAGTGTAATTTCTGTTGAGTATTGAAAAGAATAAATCAGTTTATTTTCTTTCAGAAACTCACTAGTGATTACACTGGCATATTTTTTTCAGTCCTCAATGCCTTTGGTATAATTTCAAAATAATAATAATTTACATAGGTGATACATATTTCACTACATTGTAACAATGATGTGATCTTTCTTCCCCTCCAGGAATTGTGGTGCTTGGATTAAACAGATCTCATGCCAAGAACGCACTTAGCAAAAATCTTGTAAAAATGGTAAGTGAAAATAATAGTTTTTGGTATAAAGGTGAAATAATGGAATGAAGCACTTTAGAAAGTGTTTGGTTATTCCACTTCCTCCTTTTCTCTGTAGATGTCAAAAGCTGTGGATGCTTTGAAATCTGATAAGAAAGTACGAACTGTTGTATTCCGGAGTGAAGTCCCGGGGATATTCTGTGCTGGTATGAAAACTTAATTTTCCTGAGAAGCTGGAAATCCATGTTCTCTTGCTGCATTAAAAAAAAAAAAAAAAAAAAAAAAAAAAGCCCAGATTCCAAGGAAACGTGTCTTTTTCATATATTCATCTCAGTAACAAATAGAACATTTTAAAATTATTTTCCTCAATTGCTAATGCAAATCAAATATTTGATTTATTATTTCTGTGTCATAAAGTATTTCAAAATATATAATAGTTTACCCATGATGGTAAAAAATCATTTAATTAATTAATTGCAAGTGTGTCAGAATAAGGTGCAAGTAATTTTAGAGGCCATATAAAAAGGCTTTGTAGAAAGCTGTATCAAACCTGTCTTTTAAATGCATTAACTTGAACTTTAATTAAAGAAATATATGTAATCTTAAAATTTTGTGATTAATATGCATGTTACTGCAGGCTGAATGTATTCTCAAATTAAAAACAAATCAAAACAAAAAACACACATCTCAACCCACATATCCAACAGAACATGCATCTTGCAAAAGTGCTCAGAAAAACAAAAGCTCTCAACTACCATATGCTAGGAAACAGAATTTGCTGACATATCAAGATCAATTCATACAACAGTATCTTTTATGACTATCAAGTGAATATTCTTCTTATTTAAAAATGTTTCAACTAGTTCTTACTTTATTCAAATTTAATTTACGTCCATTTGAAACAGAAACAGAAGTAAACCAGTTTATTCTTTTAATACATTAATAGAACTGTCAAGAAAGAGATCACTTCTGAAATTTTCTGATCATTTATTTAGTTGTTATTCTTGATAGCCCTAAATAATGTAATTTGATTAGTTTTAAATGCCAAGTAGTTTTTCCAGTTTTTAAAATATGTAGCATACTTAAGCACTTTTAGTTAAGTTTCAAAATCTTTTTGTTGCTTTTAGTAAGCCTGTTCTCATGCAGATAACAGTTTGTTACTTACGAGACTTTTGAAAACAATTGCTGTGGAAAAAAGGGAATAATCAATTCAGTATTTAGTAATACATATAAACAGGTTAAATGTGTATGTATTAATCAGCATATATAATTTAAAAGTTGTATCTTGTTTTAAATCAAGAAGTTTTAAGTTTTAGTCATCTCAGAAAAAATCCTGTAGTTTTGAAATTGAAGAAGAATGAAGCATCAGAGCAACACATGCAAATTGTTAAATGTTATGTAGTTGAAATAAAAAGATTGCTGTTGGGTTTTTTTAATGAAGTTTTTTGTTTGACATTATTGAATTTTATACTAGTGGTATACTGGAAATAGGAGAGCAGAAATATAATTTTGAGAGAATGTATCTCAGGTATGCTACTATTATTGTGCTTATGAGTGCCAAGTACTTCTCCAGTATTCTTTATTAGCTGTCTCTTTTGAGCTGTTTTGGTATAAAGATTTAACATAGTCATTGCTGCTTGTTTGTCTGGATTAGAAAACCAAGCAGTTCAGAGTATATATAAACACATAACAATAGAGAAGATACAAGGACATTAATAAGGAAAATTAATCCTTAAAAGAAGACTGTGAAAGACAAGGGCTGGGTAACTATATCTGGGTCTTAATCCAGGGAATAGAGAAAGGGTGACAACTAGGTGTCTGTAATTTTAAAAAAGTAAAACAATCAACCTAAGACAGGAGGTTCCTGGAGCTGAACAAGTGAAATAAAGGATGTTCCAACAGTGGTAACTGAAATTTAGACTGAAACAAAATACCTGAGGCAGAGTTTGTTAATGAAAATTGGCAAAAATTGCACAGTGGATGGATGGATGGATGGATGGATGGATGGATGGATGGATGGATGGATGGATGGATGGATGGATGGATGGATTGCTTTGTTGATACGTGACATTAATGGGTATCTCTAAAGAGAACGATAATAGAAGAAGCATGGTGAAATCTGGAAAAAACAGTTTAACAGCTTAGGGAAGTAAGATGAAAAGAGGAACATACTGGGTGTAAGAAGGCAATTTCTGGAGGGGACTCAGGAAATTCAGTAGAACAGAAGAAAGTGTTTTTAAAGTTAAATGTTAAAGAAGAATATGCTGCTTAAGAACACTTAATTTCCTTAAAAAATGCAAGTATCATTTTGTGAAATGTCACATTTTCTTATGTCTTACACTGCTATTTAGTTAGGCTAAACCTGGAATGTTTTGGTTTTTTTTTTTTTTATTTCCTCAATAATGTTTTCTTGTTAACGTGTGGGAATGTATGCTTTTAAAAGTACACTTTTATGATTATTTTTTGGACCACCATCTGATGTTTTACAGACCGCATATTGGGAAACTTTGTCCTAGAATGTAGTTCCTTTTATATGTGGAATGAAGTCCAAGATCATTAAATCCTGCCATTCCTTAGCTATCAACAAATATCTGTGAAAGCCACAAGCCAAGTGTCTTGTTTCCTTCTAAGGCCTAATCAACAAAACATGACATCCAACCATTTTTCTCTAAGTAACAGTGTGGATGATTAAAATATTTAAACTCTGTTGATGGCTGATGTAGATTTGGGTATAATTTCAAATTATGGTATTTTCACGCAGTGAAATCAGCAGGGGACAGAAATGGAATTGTATAAAAGAATGCAAGAGATGTACCAGAAATTATATCCTTTCATTTCTGGATAAAAATGTACTTTGAGTCATTACCTACTCTTTCCTTTGTGTCTTCTCTTTTATACTTTATACATCCATGGGTGCAGAAAGTTCCTCATTAATGCTCTAGTGCTGATTAAAAGGGACACCTAGAAGTCAAATCCTTCAATGTCTGGGGTTTAGGATGTCTATGATTATGCATAGACTATGTCTATGAGTAATTATGCCTATGAGGTCTTATTGTACTTCGATTAGAAGTGCTCTGGCACTGAGTTACTTCTTGGATCCTTTCTTTCTACATCTGAAATCAAATAATCACTTTCTGGAGTGAACATGTATGACCAGTCCTGACCTATGTAAGTCGAGGCTGTGTACTTGCACCATTCTGCAGGTATACAAAGCAAAGCAAGTCTGTACAGAAGTCTTTTAATTTCCTTACAATATTCCATTCTTGAGGAAGGCATGGGCTTGTGCATGGAACAAGGCAAGTGTCTCATGGGTAACTGTCTGTGATCAAATAATCATGGACTGTGCAGTGTTCACACAAGGGAAATTACATTCACACAGATGGTTTGAATAGCTTGATTTTTCATTATTAATATAATTTTAACATATGTCTATTAGTGATATTGCTGAGATAATTTTTGTGAGCAGATTTTTAGGCTTTTTTAATCTTCAGAGTGTTTCGAGAAGTAAGAACGTGTGATAGTGTTGGGTGATATGGTATTGTGAGGAAGAGAGGACAGTATCCACAAGTTGTTGCAAAATCCAATTTTGTGTGTTTGCAGAATGGGAAAGGTTGAAAGAGACTTCAGTGAGCTCATTTCATCCAACCTCACTGCTGGATCAGGGTAATTCTGCAGACAATCTTAGACCTTCTGATTTTAACTGCATGAGGTTGGAAAAAAGGTACAAATAAAATACATTGTTTAAGAACACTTTTTTTTTTTTTTTTAATTTGTTTTCAGAGAGCATTTGAGAATGGTTTTGGTCCAAAGAATTGAACAAGCTAATATTGCACCTTAAAGCTTTTGTTGTTCAATTTACTAAGGCTTTGAATAAAAGCTAAGATAATATTTTTAGAACTTCTAGTTCTAAGCTATTAGTTTAGTCTAAAATGTGGCCTTTGGGTATGTTTTGGCTGAAGCTGTAGACTGCTGCATTGTTCTAGGTCTCCTGCTTTCTTCTATTTTTTTCCATCTCACCCACTCTTGTCAGTGTGTTTGATGATGTGAGATAGGGATTATGCTATGTTTTGCAATTGAAAACTGTTTCCTTTTTAGCAAGTTTTATGTGTTGATGGTTATAGTGATTAAATAAACAGATTCTGATTGTATTCTTTTCCTCTACCTCTTTGTTGCTGTTCCTTGTATTGTTGTTTTTCTTGGTACTGTCATGTTCCTCCAGCCCTCTTTCCATGTCCTGGTAAGAGGCATTAAAAAACCATATTCTTTATGTATTTGTCTCAGGTAGTAACTTACTGATCCATAGTCCATTGGTTCAGTTTGCAGCTCATGAATAAATAAAACTGCTTGCTATTGTTTTACCATTCAGAGTACTACCTCTGGTGCCTCAAAAACCAGGACAGTTGCTTAATTCTTATTATCCAAGTTCAGTGAGAGTTCATTTCTCTTAAAAATTCATTTGAGTTGTCAGTTTCCCTGCAGTCTTCCCTCCTTGATATGCAGAAAAAAATACTACTGTCTCATAAAGGAGAAAAGGACTAGAGGCATGCACTTCTTCTGGATTTTGATTTGCCTGGTAAAGTTAGGAGAGCTTTCCGATGTAACTTCTAACTTTTTGAGGCTTTTGTGGTGACTGTGTTTACAGTGTGTTTAGAACAGTCTGTCTTCAGTATTGTTTTCTCAAAGTGAGCTGGACTATATGAAATAGAGGTTGTGAGTCTGATGGATTATTTGCTTTGTATATGTGTGCATACAAAGAGAGCAAGCTCTGGAACAATTTTTACTTGACATATTTGAAAAATGTTCTTTGGGGACCTTATTTCAAAAATCTTCGAGACATATCAGAATATAGACAGTTAACTTTTTGCTGTTGTTGTTACAGGCTTTCAAGACAGTTTGAAAAATTTAGATATTTGAGCTCTTTAAACCTCCTTGACCTTAAAGTTACTGCAGCTTGGCCAATAAAGTCTCTTCTTGGAAAAGCAGGAGAAATCTCAATGCCAGAAAAAAATCGCCATTTGTGGTGTGAGTAAAGCCAACCCAAATGCTTTTCCTGTTGGCATAGTTTGTCTGCATCAGAATTTTGTTTGCAGAAGGGTTGAATTGGCTAAATGAGTCTATTTCCCGGCTGCCACTTCCAACTGGTGCAGTTTTTTTGGCAGAAGTTTATGAAGCAGACCAGCCTGGTAGAGCAGATCCTTGAAGACTTCTTTGTTTATGAGATTTTGATATGGAGGAGTAGAGGAGTTTCATAATAGCTCTCAAATACTTGACCTACTCTTATTTTTATAGAACTAGCAGAAGTAGTTGCGAGGTATTACTGTGGGTGTAGTCTACTTTTTTCTTTGCAGTCTCTGTTAAGTAAGCAAGGAGGAGTATATACTTTCCCAGACCATATTTGGTTCTCCAGATTTCAGCTCCTGCACTAGAAACTGAGAAGAGATTTTGTGTATTACTCCATTTTTCCCTCTTGAGCATTCAGATCACACATGAAAATGTTTTAGTGTCTTCTGAATATTTCTGTTGCTGCATGTACCTTTCATTCCCCCAAATAAATGCCTTGTAGCTAGGTTCTTTCCTCTTTCTCATTGGAAGCTTTCACCAGTGTTCAGACTCCAAGTGCTGTTAGCTGCTTGTAGACTGTTAAGCTTAAAAACAGTAGCATTTCACCTAGAGCAACATCAGTGATATGAAATGCATTAGGTTGGTCAGCCCTGTGGCAGCTCTGTCTTGTGAATGAGTGTTACATTTTGATTCTACTGTCTGCATTTGTCCAGCGTAGATGATTTTGCTTCTTAATTTTGATGTGGTCTTTCTGGAATGACTAACTACTGTCATGATTTTCTAGAGCACATATTGAACAACTGAGCCAGTAAAGAGTGCAGATAGGGTTGTGGTTTGATCCTCTGGTCTATATACAGAAAAAGAATCCCAGAAAAAAAAAACTGGTTGAAATATCTTTCCTTTGGAAGTACCTTAACCATCTAACTCCAAATGTTCCTCTGCCTCCTACCCTGACAACACATACTAAATTTCAGAAGAAATTGGAATGAAAGTGGATTTTTCAGAGCAAAAAAAAGCAAAAATTAGTTTTCCAGGAGATTTTTCAGTAAGAATATGAAAATCTAACTCGGTTAATTTCTTTTAATTTGCAAAAGGCTGATCCATTCCTGATGAGGAAACAGGCACAAGGAATATGGTAGGAAATTGGGTGGGACTTAACAGTGCGGTCTTCAAATCAGCATCTAATCAACTAGGAAATTTTAAGCTAAAAATCACTTGTCTGTCTTCTCATTGGTTGATGTAATACTTTACTTGAGAAAATGATAGAATTTGGTTTCCATTTGTTCAGCTTTCTGAAAGTTATTCTCTAGTTGGGAATAGAGCTTTTTAACCAATATATTTAGTTCACATTCACATTCATCTCTCTGAGAAGAGACCAGGAGTTATCTTGCTTCTTGACAGAGCAAGCTGCATTCAGCTCCAAAACAGACCCATGACTGTCCAGTGCTGTCTTTAAGAGATGCTGGTGACACCTCTGTGATAACATATATATTTAAAATTGTAAAGAACCATGTGCAGTAGCCATGAGAGAGGCGTGTGAAAAAAATGCAAGAGGAGCAGCCCTGCAGATCCCCAGATCAGTAGCAAGTAAGGGAAGAAGGTACTGCCAAAGGAGAGATCCCCTTGCAGCCCAAAGACAAGATCATGTCAAAGCAGATGGTCACCGTGGAGCTCATGGAGGACCAATCTGCAGCAGATATCCACGCTGCAGGCCATGAGGAACCTCATGCTGAAGCAGGTGGACACACCGTGATGGAACCTGCAGCCCATGAAGAGCCCAGTCAGGAGCAGGTTCCTGGCAGAGTTGTCCATGGAGAGCATATACAGGACCAGATGTTCTGGCAGTTGTGGCCCATGGGGTACCCATGCTGGAGAAGTCTGTTTTTAAAGAACTGTGTCCTGTGGAAAGGACCATGCTGAAGCAGTCCTTGAAGAACTGTGTCTCCCGTGGGAATGACTGTTGTGTGGGAGGGATTTATGCTGGAGCAGGGAAAAAGAGTGAGGAGGAAAGAGTGGCAGGGGTGAAGTGTTATGGTTGAATTTCAGGTCCCATCCCCCTTCCCTTTTGCTCTGCACAGCAATGGGGAGAGGTGGGCGAGGTAGTAATAAGGTTAAGCCAGGAAAAAAACCAAGAAGGAATAGTGTGGAGAAGATGGATTTATTTTGGTTTTTGTTTTTCACTGTCTTTTATTGGCAATAAATTAAATTTATCTTTCCTAAGCCCAGACTGTTTTGCACATGGTGGTAGCAAGTGAGTGATCTCCCTGTCTTCATCTTGATCCATGACCTTTTAATTGTATTTTTTTTCCCTGTCTTACTGAGGAGACCCTAATTTAACCTACCACATCCAGTTATTATGGATTTTTCAGAGTAAGATTGAGGCAAGACCTTTGTTCTTGAATGAATGAGTGTGGATTGGTTATATAAAATCTCAGAGGAGCTTGTGTAAAAAATGGTCTAAAATAAAAGTAGTCAGGAAGACTTCTCTCCAGTTGAGTGAATAGCGACCAAATCTGTAACTGCTTGGGTCTTTTGTCCATCCCTTACTTAAGGTGCAGAATTTTTTTCTTAAGTATGTGTATGGCATCTGTTTAGATGACTCACTCTTCCTACAATGTGTGCTCTGAAGACTTGTGTATGAAATATTGTGTGTTCTTCTCTAGTTTTGGAGTTCTCTAATGACAACTTCAGTTTAGTTACTCCTTTAGAATCAGGAGCAATTTATAAAAGTATTTCTGTCTAACTGAGATTCAATGTATTCATTGTTTCACTGAATACAGACAGTTTGAATTGAAAGTACTTTCAACCACTGTGTATTTGTCTCCTGTGTGAAATATTTCTAAGGGCCTAGTGGAAGTAGAAACAACTTAATTAATAACTAAGATTACCACAGCATAAACAAAAAAAACAAACAGAACAAAACAAAACAAAACAAAAAAAGTTCCTGGTAATTGGATGTATTTAGCTGCAATTCTAGTTGTGGACATTTCCATGGCATTTTTTTTCCTTTTTTGGTCTTGAATGAGCTGTAGACCATAGCTTACTGTGATTTGTGTGCACAAAATCAAAAAATCAAATTTAAAATCAGGTCATTAGTGAAAGATAAATTATGAGATCCAGCTAGAGAGTTATCTTTTTAGCAGTATTTTTCCTTGGTTGATGAAATTTTGAGATTTGATTTTTCAAGCTGATGAAATAGAACATCTCACCATTCTTTCTCTTGTGTAGCTTGTAACATCTGATAAAAAAAGGAAATGTAAAGGTTTATTTATTCCAATGATACAAGCATTGTTCTTTCTTCTTCCTCAATAGAATTGAAGCTGTCTTCAAGTTGAGATCTGTGCTATTACTTAAAGTTGACTAAAAAGATCCAAATCTGTCTGAATTGGTTCTCTAGTTCTCTAGTGTGGTGAGCTTTGCCAAACTGAATCAACATTTTGTAGACAGTTACCGAATTTGATTGATCAAGCTAGTGCTTTACTAGTATAATATTTACCAGAGGCTGGACTCTGTAATACAGTTATGTAGAAATACTGCACCTACTTTTGTTACTGGAAATGTGGGATTATTTTATGTGATGGATATCTGTCTTTAGAACTCATTTTGAACTGCAGAAGGCTATCCTATATTTGGTGTCACTGAGCTGGCTTCTGTGTTCTGGGAAGTACACAAGGAGGATTAAAGTATATCTTTGACTATTGGAGAACATAGTGAGGGTATTGTTTTATCTGCTGATTAAAAAATACATTTTTAGAAATTTTTCTGTTTTAGTAGTTTAGTTCTGCTTAAGTAGTTGACATTTTTTCTGTTAGAGTAATTTAATGAAAGTCTTAGGCTTTTTGTCCATTACAACAAATGCACACAATTAATGTGGTATTTTTCTGGAAATATTCTTTCCAGTGAACACCACCTAAAATATTAAAAGTATTAATTTCTAGGTAAAAAATATATTTCTGGGGTAGGTTATTTGGTTAGTTCTTTATTCAGAGGAGGATAACAAGAAAGTGAATGACTTTCCCAAAGCCATTAAAAATTATAAAAGCATGGGGAAAATTTATCAAATTGAATGGCTAAGATTATTAAATTGAAATATTAGGTACAAAGTAATTTGTTATGTCTGGAGAAGTAGTTACAAATAAACATACTGGTCATAAGAGAAATTTATTTGTTTGGGTTCTGTTGCTGGCAGTCAGAGTCATCCTCAGGATATCCTCTGAGTAGTGGTACAGAAAACCTGGGGAGACAAAGGTGTGAAGGAAACAGTTTTTGCTGCTTGGGAATGTATCTTTAATGACTACGTATGTGCTGCAAATGCAATGCCTTTGATTTTTGATTTTAAAAAGTAGTTGTATACTATTTCTATCAGGTTTATCTCAACCTGTATTTTCTAGGTTGCATGAGTAGATGATTTCCTGTATTTCATATAGTTGTTACAGTTGATTTGACTTTTGAAATATAGTGCTTGAGGCACTGCTTAGGACTGCTTGGAAGTTGCATTCAATTTCATGTATAGGTACTCACATGCATCACACTTTTTTTCCCCCTTCCTTTTTTATCTTGTATCATTGAAGCATGTAATTAGAAGACTATTGGCATACATGTAAGAAATTCCCGTAATTGCTTACACGTTAGAGATATGTAGATGAACTTGACTATCGTAAAGAAAAACTTAACTGGAAACCTGCATAACTATCACCAGACCACTTTTGCTGTTTGTATGTAGATCAAAGTAAGAGGACTATGGAATTCAGTGCTGCTGAAGTCTTTGGTTTGGTGGGGTAGCCTGTAGTGGACAGGATGCTCTATCTGAACAGGATTGTTTCCATGGAAGTGAATAAAGTTTTCTTGTGATTCTCCTGTTCAGAAAAATTCTTAGTATGGTATAATTTTTCATCTTTAAGCAAACTATGGTCTGTGTCCTGCATGGGTATTAAAGCTAGATAACTGCTGACTTAATATCTAAACCTACAGGTATAACTGTGTAGTCATCATTGGTATCTTTGGGCTCATTTAAGTCACAGGGCAGTTCAGATGAGTCCTCTGATATCCTTGTTTGTATCAACTTTCAGATTTCAGTACCTCTCTGCAGCTATTTTGAAGTATCTGAGTTTTTCCCTCTGTGGTTGATGTATATACTAATAAATGCATTAATTGCTAGTGATCTTATCCTTAAAATGTGAACTGGGCATGTCTGGTTTAGAGTTCATTTCCCATGTAGCAGCCCATATGGTGCTGTGTTTTAGACTGGTGATCAGAGCAGTCTTGAAAAGAAACCAGTATTCGTGGTTGTCACTGAATAGTGCTTGCACAACATGAAGGTCCTCCGTGCCTCTCACTGTGCCAGTCAGTCAGCTGAGGATAAGAAAGAGGCTGGGACAGGGCACAGCTGGCACAGCTGATGTGAATTAAGCAGGGAAATATTCAGTAACATGGTGACATGCTCAGCCCTAGAGTTGGGTAGTTGGTTTTTCAAAGTAGACCTTGCTCAGGACTGGAGAGACATTGGTTTGCTGGTGGGCAATGACTGCTTCTGCATCATTTGTTTTCTTCTTTTTTCCTCCTTGTGCTTACTAAACTGTCTTTGTCTCAGCCTGCAGGGTGGATGCCCCTCTCCCTCTCCACTGCTTTTGTGGTTCTTTTAATTTTTCCATCCTGCTCTACAGTGAGAAAGCAACTGGGTGGGGACTTACCTGTTACCCAGAGTCAAGCAGTACAAAACTATGGCTTTGTATGACATGAAAAATGAAACCCAGAGTCATTAGTTGGATTAGTTCCCGAAATGTCCTGTATGGTAATGAATACCAACATTGCTATAATGCTACTGTACTCCTTTTTAGCTTTGCTGGAGGCATGCTTGAAGTCACTTTAAGCCTGTTCGACAGGTGTTGCAGCTCTAGAGGGTTATTCTTTTCCCCATTCTATTTTCAGAATACAGTGGTGAATTCCTAATTAAGAACTTAGTATTTAGGGAGATGCGCCTTAGCTATTTTTAATCCAGAAGTACCATTAACACTCTACTGGTAGAAACCCTTTTGGAAAAAGATTATTTCTATACTTCTAACCCTTCATGGTTAGCAGTTAGCAAAACTCTGAGAGATGGTTTATGGATATTGTTATTCTCACCACTTCATGTTAAATTTTTTCTTGAAGTCTGGAATTGCAACACCTTAGAATTTTAGGTATTAAATTGTGAATTTGAGGTATATTCCAGAATTACAAAATAAAGTTTGACTGTCTTTCTTCATAAGACCTTCATCAGCAATGTGGTTTCACTTCAAGCCTTTAACTTCAAATCCTGGAGTGGAGAAAAAGTTGTCTATATTTAAGAATGAAAACATTCAAATTTTCACTTTTTTTTTTTTTCTTTTTTTCAGATCTCTTGAGAGCTTGGTTAGTATCATAATTGGCATTAAGACAATCCAGGAAGTTATCTTTCCAAATTGCTTGCACTCTCTGTAATAAATACGTTTTTAGGTTTCCAAGACAACTTTGCATATTGTGAAGTACAGCTTTATATCATTGCCCTGAAAACACAGAGGATGGTATTAAGTAGAATTCTGTGTTTTTGTAATAGCATGTTGTTCATGGTTTGGCGATTGTAATAGGTTAGTAGCAGTGCTGAGCAAATTTATTGAGTCCAGCAAAATCCCTGAAGGTATTTAAAAGATGTGTAAATTTGGCACTTAGGGACATGGGCAAGGTAAATAGTTGCACTCAATGATCTCGAAAGTCTTTTTCAGCCTAAACAATGCTCTGATTTCATGACACAAGAGCAATTTTGACATGACTATGGTGGAGGCTAGCTATTTTAGTTAATGTAATTTTTGCTGTTCAAATCTTTGTTAAAATGAGAGCAATTCATGTTCATAGATCAATTTTTTTTTCAGAACTTACACTCACTCTTCTATATGAACTATATAAAATGGTTTAAACTTTGTGGTTTTAAAGAGACTAAAACAATGTGAAGATCAAACAGGAAGTTACATATTATAATTAGCCTTGGTCATACTAAATTGATAAAATAAATTTGGCAAGGCCCTGGTAAATGCATTTGTTCCTAGATGAGGAACTTAATTTCTCTTAGTTTCTATTATGTACCTCTGAACATTTGACTTTCCACTTCAATGCCTGAGGTTCAGATTTCTTCCATAAATATTAAGCCAAATTGAGTAGTCACTTCCATTTGAAATGCTCATTTCACATCTGTAGGTATTCGTCATTCGATTTGTGAAGAAAGGATGCTAGCTTTCTTCACAGTTTTCTGAGGCAGATTGTCACAGTACACTGTGTGAGTTAAGTAACACTTTTCTCTGGAGTACTAAATGCCTGTGGCACCTGATTTCTTTATTGGTGATGGAACTGAGCCTGCTTAGCCATTTATATCCTTGGCAGAGAAAACATGCTGGCAAAAATAATCTGATCTCATGTGCTTGGTGGTAGTGTGCTGGAAATAGAATACATGTGCGCAACACATGGCAAAAATAGCTATTACATGGTAAAGAATTCTTTCCCATTTGCTTTTGAAAAGAGTGAATAAAAGTGGCATGTAGCAGAGGTACTTAGTCATGTCTGAATCTATAACATTTTCATCTTAAAACTCTTTGCAACAGTCAGTTTCACATCTGCTTTTTTAAATGGCTTAGAATTGGACATAATTCAGCTATATATATGTGTGTTAATTGACACAAATATGAAGAAAAACTTCCAATAATTAAATATTTTTACTCTCTTTTCTTGTCTTGGCTTTCAATTGGCATGGGTTCACTTTAAGAATACCTTTGTTGAATGTTTACTGCAGTAAAATATTTTATTTGGTAGCGTCTAAATTTAATGTGCAACTTTTGAAAGCTGAAGAACAAAAAGTAACAGCATTTACATAAATGTAGAATGGAGTTGCTTATATACATGTATGTGTAACATCACCTTTATGATATATTCATGAAGTGATGCAGTAAAATGTAGAGACCTGTCCATAGTGCAAATTTTTTGAATTTTGTGTGTAGATTATTTTTAAAGTGCAGTCTGTGGACATTTGTTTTGAACATTTAAAAATTTATTGCAAAATTAAAAATTTATTTTTAAAAGTGTACAGGTAAGTGGGGAGTATAGGATTATATTTGTTGTAGTTGTTAAGGGTTATGCTCACTAGAAGGCCTGTGGGAAAGGCACAGCTGCAGGGCAGACGTGTGGACAGCACATGAAGGGGAAGCTGGCTGGGTGATGGGAGGCATGGACAGCAGCACTGCAGCTGAGCTGCCAGTGGGTGCCTGCTGTTAGGTTCTGGTCATGTCTGGTGGAGATTAAAGGTATAAAAAGGTGTCGATTTCTGCAATAAAGTGATCTTCTTCAGATGCATAAGGGGGTCTGTGTCTCTTTGTTCCTTATTGCTACGAATGGCTGGCCTGAATCAGGACCTATAAAGGTGGTGAAGGCTGTGCATGACACTGGTGGCAACTTCCACTGGGTTTAGGGATTGGCCAACCAGGAAGAGTCTGGGGAAGAGCTCAAGTGTGCACACCTCACCTATCAGGTGAGTAACCAGTGGAAGCAGAATGGGAGGTGGAATGTCCCTGGAGCAAAGCAGGAGCTTGGACCAGTCATGGGGGCTCCTATATCAGCAAATTGTTAATATTGCTGATGTGATATTAAGCACCCTGCTGGCTTGAGTGTCCAATCACGTTAAAGATTTTCCCCTTAGTAGGGCCCCTTCCATCAGCAGCTTGGCAAGCGGTAGGGCAGGGACTTTTTGATATCAACAAAGAGGGTGATGCTGAAGCTTGCAGGCACTTCCCTACATGGGGACAGTCATGGTGGCCATTAAAGGAAGCTGCGTGAATGTCAGCCATTACATGGCTTCAGAAGCCAATTCCCCTGAGCCCTCACAGTGCCACCAGGACCCCTATCCCATGCATCAGGCTAAATTAACCATGCCCCGCAGAATTGCCTTACTCTGATAAAAATCCTTCTGCAGTTGGCCTCCACAACATGGAATTCCCTCACCACAAGCAGGCACCGGACTTACTTCTTGCCCAGAATGATGATGTTGTAACCCAGCGCAGAAGTGGAGGGAAGCTGCGATGGAGGGAGGTGACCTGGCAGTCGTTACTGCCTGTCCAGTTATATAGGCACCAAACCAATACCCAGCTTACAGAGAGCTAGGCTACAAAGTAATTAAGGAACTGAGTACGCTACTAAAGGAAAGGGACATAACTTCCTGTCGTGTCCTAAGTTACTTAGAGTCCATAAGTACTGCATCTGTCCTCATACCTCATGACTGGAAAAGCGTAATGAAAATGATATAACAGTTACGCAGTTTGCAGTCTGGATTACCATGAGCTGTGTCCTACACAGGCGGAAGTCCTGCAAGATGAAAACTCACCAATTGCTGTCATGCAGCTGACCAGAGAGGGGCCTTTGTGCAGCCCCTACAGCGCAGGCAGGCTATCCATGTGACATATATGGTATCAGCACCTGCCTAGCCCTGCAAGCCCTGCAGCGATTCCCAGGGATGGCTATGGATTCCAAGATGTCTTTCACTAAGATTTTAAAGGGTCCAGCAGAGTCGTTTGTGCAGTTCCTGGACAGACTGCAAGCTGTGCTCTCCATAAAGTTCATAGCAATGAGGCCAGAACTATTCTGTGGCAGCAGCTTGCTTTCATAAATGCAAATGAAGATCGTGGAAAAGCATTGCTTGCTGTTTGTAACCCACACACTTGTGACAGAGCAGGTATGGTTAGGGCATGCCAAAATGTGAGTACTGCCACTCATTTTACTAACTCTGGCCACGGCTTTAGCAGCTCACTTCCATGTTCTGAACACATGGATGGGAGGTTATTTTAGAAGTGGTTCAATGGGTGATTTTAAAAAGGATTGCCTTCAGCAAAGGGACAGGATAAAATACCACCTAGAGATTGTCCCTGGTGTAGAAGCGGGAAGCATTGGGCCACTGACTGCTGTTCATGGTACCCTGTAAAAGGGAAGGTTGTACAAGTGGGAAACTTCTGGCAAGGCGTGAGTGCGTGCTATCTGGAGAATCAAAAAAATGTGGGGCAAAATACTGGCAAGTGAGCTCCTGTCTACAGCCACAGGCAGTGCAGTGCTGGACTTCACCTCCAGAACTGAGAAAATTGGAGGTGGGATCCTGATAAATCTGTGTACCTTGCTGTAATTTCTAACCACTTACCATTGTAACTGATTCATCATATGCTGCCAATATGGTATTCCATTTAGAGTCTTTCTATTTAAAACATGTTAATAACTATCTTTTGTTACAGAGTTGAGAACCTTGTAGACCTTAATTAACAGCTTTCAGGAAGAATTTTATGTGTTAAAAGTTTTCTCCCACACAGGTTTACCTAGCCCTAATACATCTATGCAGATATCATTGTGATGACAGGGGTAGTACCAAATTCTTTAGTACAAGCCAAGTTACCCAACAACTTTTTCTACCAGAATGCTCTCTTTGCAAGCAATTTCAATTAACTTTTTGTCACAAACTTGTGATATTCTGTTGTTTTGTCCTTCCAGTCGTGGGGTTGTTCCTGCTCCTTTAGCAGAAGGCACTAACCTCCGAGGTTTGACTTCTAACTTCATTTGGCAAACTGATGTCACCCATATTGCAGAGTTTAGGTACTTAAAATATGTTCATATATCTACTGACACCTATTCCTATTTCCTAATGGCAGCTGCTCACACCGAAGAGAAGGCCCATGGACTGTTGGGCACTGGCTTACCTGTTTTGCCACTCTGGACCTTCCTAACTCCATCAAGACGGACAATGGACATTCCTTTATCTCGGAGTGAGCTCTTAGCTTCTTGCAGCAATGGGGTGTGTCTCACCATAAGGACATTCCCCACCCTCCCACAGCGCAAGCTATTGCCGAGCGTGTCCATAGAACCCTAGAAAACATGATTGACAAACAAAAGGGAGTTGGGGTGCTGTCATGACGGACTGGCTAAAGCCCTCAATTTGTAAAATCAGGATGAAATAGGACAGACGGCATGCGAGAGACAGTATTCCTTAGGCACAGATGCTTGTCTAAGACTCCCATAATGGTGTAGGACTAACCAGGCAATGGGAAGGACCCCTGGACTTACTCACATGGGGAGAAGGATATGCCTGCATTTCCACAGGCCGCCATGTGGCGTGGGTTCTGTAATGGTGTGTGTGACCTTTTGTTGCACAGTCCTGATCCCATGTGTATATATATAATTGCTATGTTATAGGCATATGTTACAGTTTTTGTAAAGTTGTTATACTTATTATTGCTGTTGCTGTTATTAATGTTTAAGGAGTTGATAAGCTTTTTCTATGTAGGTTTTCATTGCTTAAAAAAATGGAAGGAGGAGATGTGGAATATGGGGTTATATTTGTTGTAGTTGTTAAGGGTTATGCTCACTAGAAGGCCTGTGGGAAGGGCACAGCTGCAGGGCAGACGTGTGGACAGCACATGAAGGGGAAGCTGGCTGGGTGATGGGAGGCATGGACAGCAGCACTGCAGCTGTGCTGCCAGTGGGTGCCTGCTGTTAGGTTCTGGTCATGTCTGGTAGAGATTAAAGGTATAAAAAAGTGGCAGTTTCTGCAATGAAGATGCATAAGGGGGTCCATGCCACTTTGTTCCCCATTGCTACAAGGTATGAAAATGAAGAAATTCTGAAATTTATATCTGGATTTCCTCCTTGTAAAATTTTTACTTTTTTGCTAGTTAAGTACTGATTCCATGTGTGTGATTTAATAAATAGAAATAAGTGGGTGCTTCTGTTTATACAGATCAGGAAACTCTTTTGTTGTCTTGCACCAAATTTATAAGACAAGTAAAAGAAATGCTGTGACTTCTAGTCAGATCCTGCCTGTTGTAATAAAATGCAGTTTTCCCAAACATATCTTTGAGAAAAAGCTGCATTGGTACTGAAGTTGGCTAAGAATGAACTTCTAACACAATTTGAGGTATTAGAAAGCAGGCGTTCTTTATTGCAGGTCTGGACACATTCAGAGGCCTTTTCCTCTAATTGAATGTGTGTCATGAAACTTTACAACAGGGTATTTATTCCATCATGATCATACATATTCATTGCAGCACACTTCCTAGGTAATACATAAACATCACCTTTCCTAGAACTAATTTGCATGCATCTGCCTCCTACTGGAAGTCCTTTTATAATCCTAGAAGCTCGTCCACAAGGGTCTCTGTCAGTCATATTCACTGGGTGCCCCCAGTGTTGTAATGACTGCCTTGAACTTCCCTTAAGTCATGCGCTATTGTTTCTTGTTACATAAGTTTGCCACAAAAACCACTTACGTTCCTCCTTATCTGTTTATCCACTGGTCCCAGCTACTAGTTTAGCATCCTGTATGTCTACTTATACATTCTTTCATCTAATTTCTTTGTTAGAATTTGAGCTTTACTTTTCAACTTCAAGGCATTGAAAATTTCTATTCTCTGTTGTCTGTCAGTAGGTAAATAATTAGTTGTCTACAATTTCCCTTAGCATCTTCCAGTCTAATATATGTAGTTCATATTAATAGTGAAGCACCAGGGTTTTGGAGGATGTAAGAAATTTAGATCTAGGACAATATTTTTTTATATTTTAAGATTTCTTTGTGGGGTTCTTATTACCAGCTGGAACTTACTGAATACATATGGATGGACATGGTTTTTAAATGATTTGTTCAAGTGAGCTCTGGGTGCAAATATCACGAGTCTGTGTAATTTGTTGAACCCCTCCAGATGGCAGGTAATACTTGTGTGTTGGATCTCCTTTTCCATTCCTTTCCTTTCTTTCTCCACAGTAATTTGCTGACAGGTCTATTGGATGGTCTTTTAAAAATAGAAGAAATCAAATATCTGTGAAGTATTTAAATATAGCAAGTCCTTAAAAAATAGAATTCAGTTTGCAATATTGGTGCTGAAAATATATTCAGTGGGTGGGAATTTTTGCTATTTGCAAGCTCTTTGATTTATTTTTCTGAGTCAGTTTGAAGCCTTTAGGGACTGGGACTGGGAGTAAGGGGAAGTACTGCTTGTGAACTGCTTAACTTGGTCTACTAACAAATAGAATTGCAGCTGCTGTTTTCATATCTGAGTTTTGTGTGAACAAAGGATAATTAAGAGATGTTCCTGTTCATGGGTCAGATACTTACTCGTTCTTAGTTTCACACAGAAGATCTGCTGTGAATAATAGGAAGACCTTATCCTTAATAAATGGTGCCATAGTATTAATTTGAGCCAGAAATGTTTGTGCAGGAATACCAGCCATTTTAATGGTTTTTTGTTTTTTTCTTTAAAGGCCAAGATTTAAATTTTCTGAATAGATGTAGAGTGGGCAAAGCTTTTAACCCAGAAGGTGCTTCTTCTCTTGTTTGGGTTTTCCCCCAAAAATCTGTGTTCTTCTTACCTAGTGTAGCATGAAAAGTTTCTAGTCAAATTTAGTTTTTATCTCATACAGTCTTTCTAAGGCCATTACTTTGCGTCTTCAAGTTTGTTTGCAGTCTGATGTATGTACAGAATAATTATTTTGTAATTTGGGGGCAACAGAATATGATTATTGTTGCAGATATTCTTTACAAGGTGTCTATATTTTCATATACTGTAAATATTATTTACCAGTTTCTTTAAATATTCCACTAAAAGTATCACTTCCTGCATAGCAGCACAGAATTCAGTGTGATTGAATCATTACCTGTGGTAAGTTCACAGCTAGTATACCATCATGACTAATCATTGGAAGAAAAAAAAAAAGGCCAAAGAGATGCAGGGTGATGCCTGTGAAATCAAGGGACAGAATGAAAAGTAGTGTAAAAGAAGAATTTCGCTCATGTCTTTGCATTTAAGTGATCTAGTGGTTCAAACTACTTTTTTTCAGGAGAAATGCCTCCTTTCTTAAATAGCATTTATGCTAGAATACTGACTAAAGTACTTCTTTAGAATGAAGTCTGACTTTCTCTTCTTTAACACTTAGCACAGTTCCTCCTTTTCTGTTTACAGCTCATAAAACTGAGTGTGCTGTTAGTAAAGTATTTTTGTACTTATTGCTAATCAGAAAAAGATAAGCCCGTCAGTATTGATTCCTTTTTATATTAAAACCCCATATATGCCATGCTCAGATGTACAGTATATGCAAAATGTTTGAGTCAGTCATGTGTGACAGTGCTATCAAATGTCTTTTTTTTTTATTACTGAATTTACTAGAAATCGAAATGGAGCAAACAGGTTGCAGAGAATTTTGGGTCTGTTCATATTTTTTGAGTTGAAAGGCATAGTAGTATTTACTTAGAAGTTTTGGTCTGAATATTCATTTAAGATTTGAGAAGAAAGATGAAGAGTCTTACCACTAGCAAGTTTTGGGAGTGCTTTCTTGTGAATCAGAAGATAGAAAACTGTGTCAGTTGTTATTATAGGGATAAAGATTTTAGCACACTTTACTGCAAAGCTGTTGCAGTTGATACATGTTAGATATGATACTACATTAATGCTGTTTTTTCAGTGGTAGTGTTGTTAGAATAGCCATATATGATTAGACTATTAAGTAAATTAGTTTTAATTTGTTGTTTGTAAAAATAAGTTTGGTGCTGATCTCTTCAGAGGATTTTGTTTAGGAAGATGTAGAATTAATAGAAATCACAAGTAATAATTGCACCATTAATTTAGAGCTAAATAGTAAAAAATTAGCTGTAATTAAAAAAAAAATTACAATACCCTCATATTTTTTAAGGGTAAAAATACAGCTGTTGTGGTTGCCTAACTTGAATTTTACTATTTTGTATAAGAATTCAGTTATGTTTAATGTAGAAGTTCTCCTAGTGAAGATTGAGTTTGAAAATGGTAAGTTATTTGGGGAAGTTGAAGTTGAGTTTTTAGACTACCACAATGACTAAAGAAGTACTAAGTACTTCTGTAATGCTTGTTGTGGAAATAATATAGAAGTAAAAGTGTTATAAGAGAAATCTTTTTTTTTTTTTTAATAGAAAAAGCTGTGTGTTGAATAATGATTGCGACATATCTTGTTTTTTATTAAATGCTGATATTTATCTTTACCATGATGTGAGTTGTAGACTTGCAATCTTGTCCTGTATCTGGATTATTTTATAAGATATTACTCTAAGTTTGGAGCGCACAGTTTTGTCATGATTTGATTGTTTTAAAAGCCCATGGTTGTAGGCCCTAGCAACTTATCAGCAGACCTTCACTTCCACTACCACCATTTTCTCTTTCTGGATCTTCTCCATTGATTCTGTATCGATCTAAGAGTCAAAAATTATGCAGCCTTTGTGCTGGTCTGGTGGTGGTCCTAATTTCTTAGCCTGACAGAAATCAGTAGAACTGAGACATAGCACAGAATGAAAAATAATGTCTTAATTTACTATTTGGAAACATGCAAGTGTATTATCCTCAGTTTTTCCACCAGTATTGATGTTGTGGTTTAACCCCAGCTGGGAAGTAAGCATGCAAGCAGTTCACCAGTGGAATTCAAGAATAGATTAGAGAGTGAATTAGAAGAGTAAAAGGCGGAAAACTTATGGACTGAGATAAAGACTGTTTAAGTGGGAAATCAAAAGTTGCAGACACAAGAAAAGTAAAACAAGGCATTCATGAACCACTTCCAATGGACAGGCAGGTGTTCAGCCTTCAGTAGAGGAGCAGGGCCACATCAAGTGTAATAGTGACTTGGAAAGAAAAATGGCATCACTCCAAATGCCCTTCCTTTTCTCCTTCTTCCACCACACTCTGTATCCTGAGCATGATGTCACATGGTCTGGAGTATCCCCTTGGTCAGTTGTAGTTACCTGTCCTGTATGGAGACTCCCCAGTCTCCAATGCACCCCCACTCTCCTCACCAGCAAGGCAATACAAAAAGAGAAAAGGCCTTGGCTCTGTGTAAACCCTGCTCAGCAATAGCAAGAACATCTCTGTATTATCAACTCTGTGCTCAGCACATACCCAAAACACAGCCCCATTCCAGCTGAAAAGAAAAAAAAATAATTCTACCCCAGCCAAAAACCAGCACAACTGGTCTATTTCATGTTTCATGGAAGAAACTTCAGGAAGTTCTGTTGTAATAGGAACTGTAACAGAATAGGGACTGGGAGTGACTGGATGATTGCAGTTTCACAAAGAAAGCTGGTTGGTGTTTGCGCAAAAATTGACTATTTCTAAGAGATTAGATTTGTATCTTTGTGTTGATTCTTTCTTTCTCCTGCTTCTGCAAATGAAGATGAATTCAGGAAATATGTGTGAGGTGTAAAATGTTTTGTTTTTTGTTTTGTTTTTTTTTTTTTTACAGCCTGAGCGATTGGCAGGAGGAATATTGTTATGTCTAAATTTAGAGCTGGACACACAGAATGGAAAAAGAGCCAGCTGACTTTAATCTATAGCTGATCTGAATTTGCATAGGTTTTGGAAGAAGACTCTGGAATCTTTAAATATGAAGTTAGTTGTTTATAGGCGGGATTCCTGTATTTTAGATGGAAACCTGTGTGAAATAGCACATGGACCTTTCATAAAGTCTCAAAATTCAAAAGCTTAAAGAGAAAAAAAAAAGGGCAAACTCCCCCCCATACCTGAAGTTGTATCTTCTGAAATACCCTATTTGGAGAATTGATATAGCAGATAGTGCTTAAAATATGGTGATCTGCATGTAAATTATTGCAAGATTTGTAAGATAACTTACACTGGAACTATAATGCTACCATTTTACCACAGGGAATGTTTAGGACTGGCGTCTCGCCACAGGCTTAAATACATAGGAATTGCAGACATTTTGTTTGTTTTTCGCAGTTGGATGGTTTTCAGGAATGTTTCTGTGACACAGAGGGCATATGTGCAAAAACTCAAGATACAAAATCATGCTAATAAATTGTGGTAGCCAACCTTACATGGAAGAATATAAATATCCATTTTGGCATAAAAGTCATGTATCTGTGTTTAAAGAACTTTAGGAATATAGAGTATACGTGAAAAAAAATTATTTTATTAATTTATATTACTTTCTTATGTAGGAAATATACATGGCAGCTTTCATGCCAAACTGTTTTTCCATCAACTAAATTTACTGCAGTGAGCATCTTTCTCATTTTGTTTTGAAATTTAGAATACTGCTTACTTTTTATTATTGTTATATGTAAATGCATTTTCCTTAGCACTTAATTCAGGTGGTGTTTGCAAAGATTTGTGTCTGTACAGGTGTGCAACAGGATTGATTATTGTTCTTTAGTAAAACAAATGGCTGCAACTGAAAGTAGATGGTTACTATTTAGTTATGAAAGGTGCTTTATCCTAAGTTATGAAAGATGCTTTAAACATATATTGTGAACTAATTTCTTAGATTAAAATGATACTTAACAGGCAATTATAAAAAAAATATGTCATAATCTCCTTTGTATGTTTGTGTAACAGTACCAAAGGCTGAGAGATAACCTACTTAGATAGGCATAGGGCCAAGGTCTGTGTTTTCAGTTATGACTGCTTGTTTATAGCTCTTTGGCACTTCAGAGCCTCATCTTAACATATTAATTCACTGTTAAAGCTGAATCTCGTGATAGTGCTTTGGTTTTACTTTTTTGATTCCTTATGTGTTGCATACTCCAATTTCTTCCTAATGCCCATGAACACATGTGCTCTTACTTATATTAGTTTCAAAAAATTTGGGATCTTTGCAGCTCCTGACTTTCTAAGAATTGTGTGCATCTGGAAAATTGAGTTCCAAATACTTTTATATAACTTTTGAAGTTCTCCATTCCATTTTATGAGAAGATTTTAAGCACTTTCGTAGTATTTTGTGGTATATTACTGATTTCTTTACCATCGTGTTTTTTGTTTCCTACTTTGTCATTACATGGCTTTTGTTTTGGGTGGAACACAGTTAATTTTCTTCCTATAGCTGTTACAACGCTGTTATTTGGATTCAGCATGAGAATAATGTCGACAACTCACTGATGTTTTGGTTGTTGCTGAGTAGTGCTTAGCCTAAGCCAAAGGCTTTGCAGGTGCACAAGAAGCTGAGAGGGATCACAGCCAGGACAGCTGACCCAGAATGGCCAAAGGAATATTTCCTACCATGGAAAATCGTGCCTAGTTTATAAACTGGGGGCAGTTGGCTGAGAGGTGCTGATTGCTGTTGGGGCAAGTGATGAGCCATTGTACATTGAGTGTTTTTTCTCCTTGACCTTCATTCATCTCTCTTTTTTGATGTTCAATTGCTATTGTTGTTGTCACTGTGAAGACAATTATTCTTGTTTTACTCTCATTATTGAGTTGTTCTTATCTTGACTCTTTTCTTGATTGTCATTCCCATCCACTGGCGAGGGAAATGCAGTAAGTGGCTGTGTGGTATACTTAGGTGCAAGCTTGGCTTGAACCACAGCAGAAATGCACCAAAATGTAGAGATCCAAGTCACGTTTGCCACATAGAAGTGGTGATCATGTCTGATAAACTTTAAATTAAGAAATAAATATAAAGGAAAAATTAAGTATGAGAACATGTGAGAATTTGAAGAAACTCACAATAAATGTGGGATTCTTTCCTCATTGAAAAGTTTCAAGGTACTCTGCAGAATGGGCAAAGTTAATGTCAATCTTAGTTTTTTTAATTAGTCCTTAAGGAATTAGATAACAAAACAAAAGACAAAAAAAAAATACTCAAAGCCATATTTTAACAAAACTAAGTTATTCTTTTACAGATTATTCTTTCAGGAAATTATATTTTTATATAAATTTTACTTGTTACATACACATTTGATTTCAAATCTAAATATAAAATCTCAGAGAGAGTGTAGAGTAAGTTGTACTGCTTTGTAAAATCTTCCTTTTCAGCAGTACTCCTAAAAGAAGCTGATCCTCACAAGTTGCTAGCAGTTCTTTGTTTAGTAGATATTTTGGTATTTTTTTTCACTTTTTGTCCTTAACTTTCAGATCTCTCTCTGAAGCGACATTTCATTTTCTAATGTTCTGAGTTAGTGACTGATTTACAAGTATTGGTAGAGTCAGTTTGAATCTAAAATCTTGAAAATATTTAGGAATACAATATAGTATATTCAGTATGTTCTAAGTTTATTTTGTGTATTATTTACCTTTTAAACATTTAGATTTGAGTGTTTTTTTTTTTTTTTTCAGGAAAAAAATTCCTGTATTTTAATCTCTTGAATATCCTTTTTATATCTTTGGAAGAGTTGTTTGTTCACCCTTAGAAAATGGGACAGACTTTCAAAGTGCTCAGTTATGCAGAAATATGTTTAGGATGGAAGAAGCTCAGCTGGAGTTTGAACTGGCAGGTATCAAAAGTAACAAGAAAAACTCCTGTAGGTATGTTAGTACCAAACATAAGGTCAAGAAAAATGTAGGTCTTGCACTGCATGGGTTTGACAGCTTAATTATGGACAACACAGTAAAGGCAGAAGTATTCTGTTTTCTCTTTCTCGGTCTGCATGGCAAAGGTCAGCTCCCAAGTCTCTTACATGCCAAGAAGCAACAACAAAGTTAACAAAACACTGATCGAGTAGGACTGAGTTAAGATCCAGCTGTAGCAGTTGGACACATACACATGAACAGGATTTGGTGAGATGCATCTGAATTGCTCCACCATCTATCTTATTTGGAAGGTCATTGAAGGCCTAGGTGGCTGGAAAAGGATTTTAAGGATATAAATTGGAAGTACATCCGAACAGAATAATACTCATGACTTACTACTGTAACAAAGTCCTACTTGTGTTAGACTTGACATTATCTTTAAATAAATATATTTGCTTTAGGTATTGTAGTTTTAAAATTATGAGCTAAGTTGCCCTAGATAGAGTCCAAGATGTATAAGCTTTATTTCTGAAGTTCTTTGAAATTTGGAGAAAAAGAAATGTGGATAAATCTTTCTGGTTTTGAATGTAAGTTGACATAGTGTTGTCCTCACATTTGTATGTACAGCTTCCTCTTGGGTTATTCTTAACCTTGTATAAGTTTATTGGTGTTCTGCTAATGATTTCTTGTATTTCTTGAAATGGCTTTTCCAGAAGTTGCACACATCTGCTTTTAAGTAAAGGTATTTCCATGTACCTTAATGGATTTTTTGTAGCAGTTATAAGTTAATCAATAATGTATGTCAAAGTTGGCCCCTTGCCCTCAGTATTTTATTTAGTTCAGTGTGGGTGGAGAAGGATAAATATTAATTCATAGTCTGCTTTAAATGCGTTGTGTGGGAATAAGATGAAGGTTCATAGGAATTCATATAATTTTAATTGGTGAGGTTGTGTGTGTTTTGTACTTCTAGTTTAAATCATTGCAAGTTTCCTTTGTAAGTTCCTTAACCAGTTTGAGTGGATTAGTGGTGTCTTTGTGTTTTGCTCTTTGCAGGGTTCTTCTTGCTGACAATATCCAGAAGAATTGGATATAGTATGCAAGACAGTATCTTCTGATACTCCCCATTATCACCTCCTTATTGAAATTTTGGTGTGTTGACAGGAGCAGTCAATCTCTGTTTGTTTAGATCAAAGGGCAAGCTCACAATAACACTGCTGCACTAAGAATTTAATACTTTAGTCTACCTTGAATGCCTGTGCATGTGTCACTTCCTTTCCTCTTCTCAGACAAAAGACAATTCAAGGGCCTTTAGACATTTGATAGAATAACTTGACTGTTTAATTTGGATGTGCGAGCTTTCTAAAAGACCTGCTTTTTAATACAAGTATTTATTGAATAAAGTTAAAAATTTCAGTATCATATATAAACTGTTACATTTTATGCCTTTTTTGTTCAGAGATTTTGGGGTTTATTTTGGAAGTTGCATAGAATAGTCTATAAAAGAAGATTTCTAGGCATTTATATTGTTTGGAAAGTGAGGCTTATAGTTGGAACATACTTGACAAACACAACATATAGCTTTTCAACAGTATATAAATTCTGATTAGCAAGTTTGTAAAAATATCCTAATAAGGCAGGAGGTATGGGGTCAGAGTATCACTGTAAAAGTTGGTTTCCTTTTGTGTGTTCTCTGAGTTAAAAGCCATTTTTGTCATACATATGTGTAGGTGGAAAAATTCTTGTGAATAGCAGCAATATCCCTATCTTGTTGGACTGCTCTTGGATTTCTCAAATAAACATTTTCTCTGGCATCATTGTGAAGTGAAAGTCAGGCACATGCTGCAATAATTCTCTCACAGTGTATTACAGCCAACCATTGAATAGCCAAATATTTGAAACCATGTGAAAGAGAGTTACTATGACAGAGTTTTCATATTTAGGGGAAGTAAGGTAAAAAAAGCAAACAAACTAACCTTCCTATTTTCTTCCAGTATTGGAGGAGGGGAATGAGAAAGTGATGGCTCAAAATCAAACAGAGATTTTCTTTTGCATTGAACAACCTCAGTACAAGTGTAGATAGTATGTAAAACAGCATGTATCAGTTTCAAGAATTGATCTGGAAAGACCAGATCACAGCTGACCACTAAAAAACTGTTGTTTATACTGGTATTTTTCAAACATATCTTTTCATTGGAAGTCACCAGGAAAGTTCGCTCCTACTGGTTTGCTGTGTAAATTTTGAAGTGATACTTCTGTGAATTAAGTTGATTCAGGAAGTTTATTCACAAGTGGAGAGTACCTGACCGAATGCTAATATAGCTGTAGGAGGAAGAGGTTGATGGTATTGTCGATGTAGTCTTTCACTGTGGTACTTTTCTTTTGTCCTGAGGTTGCAGCTAGTAATTTGAAAATGGCATTTCACAATCTTTAAAATGTAGTTCATAAAATACTGCAAGCAGTGGAGGTGAGAATTGGGAAGCATAACTCCTAAAATCACAGCTTGTGTTATTGTTCTGAGTAAATGAAAATCACTTAGTGGGACAAAGCATTGAGACGCCAGGAAGCTTTATATGGAGAAAACAACGATTCGTGCTCCAGTACAAACTGGATGGATGTGGGGACATAATTATAGTGTACCATCAAAACTGCAACAGTTCATTTGCCTCTGCTCCCTGGTAGCTTGGGTTTGCCCTTTTTCTTCTTGGGTGGGAGGTCTTAGAGAGTTCTGTGTTCTGTGTAGTGGGAAGGAGTGGGCTCACAGTAGAACGAGCCCCTGGCGTGTGTTGGGAGTGGATGTGGGGGGACAGATAGGTCAAACTGTCCACAGATTTCAGCTGTGGCCCATAGAAAAATTGCAGTTTTGTTGTGTCAGACTTTTTGTGGTTTGGAACCTTAGCTACTTTGTTGCTCTGAGCTGTTAAGCAAATACTATTTTCAGCTACTTTGAAGTGGAAGACCTGGGGTGAGAGAAGGGGTCTAGTTTTAGTAACTGAGAAAGCAGAGCTCTCTGGTTCAACCTGCATTCTCTGTCATGAGTAGCTTCAGAAATGTAACCTTTTCTACTTCTGGCTTAAGAACAGATTTTGAAGAAATGCGTGAGCAGTTCTTTGCTATGTGGGTCAGAATTCATCGATAGTTCTTTGACCAGTAGTCAAATCTTATAACAGGAACAAAGGTGTTAAGTTGGTGGCAGTTCCATCTCCTGTGACCCAGAGGATGCCAAGGCATATGTTCTTTTGGAGTGCAGTGAATGACTTCTGACTAAAATTCTTCCCTCTGAGAAAGCTTCAGTTACTATTATTATTCTTTAGAGAGCTAAAATAGAAAAAGGGCTACCAGAAGGGCTCTTTCCATTTCCTTGACATTTATGAGGGAGAAACAATTAAAAAAGGGAAATGTTAGTTTGCAAAAGCTAGTTGAGGCAGTAAGATCAGTGATGTACTTGAAATTTGTTTGCAGTAGTCAATATTGTTAATATAAAATTAGCATATATTTTAATCCATTTAATCTGTATTTTAATCCATTCCTAAACAAGTTTTTTGTTAAATATTTAATCAATTTATGTAAATATCTTCAAGGAAATGTGTATTCTGATGAAGGAAGAAGTCAAAATTTTTTTGTTTGTTTTTGAAGAGTTGAGGTTTCTTTTGGTTGAGTCCATTTTTCTATGCATATATTCTAGTCTGAATAAATCAAACCCCAAAAATTGCTTTACTGACAGATTTTATTTGCAATAATGCTAGATGTTTTCTTTATAATGCTTTTCAAGGGGATACCCAGTGAGAAGTATTTCAGTGTGTGGAAGTTTTGAGTCAGATAGCACAGCCAAAGAGGTTTTTGTTCATAAAGCATACAGTTTCTTACATAGGCAGTGATTTGAACAGAGTTGAAGAAGCTAGATCCAGACTGTAACTGATATCAAGTAAATTATATTTTTTCTTTCACATCCTTGCTGATGTGACTTCTAAAGCAATTTACCATTTAGCTTCTTGAACATGATATTTTAAAAGCTCATTTCAGCTCCAGAACTCTGTATGTAAAAAGATTTGTGAAAGTTAAAGTTTTTGCAGTTTTATATATTTGGAGTTCTATCCAGACTTATGGATGCAAATTTTGATTGCTTTTTGAGTTCCTGGGAAGATTTCTTTATGCATTGATTGTGAATTACTAGGGTAGCAGTTGCAATTTTTCTTCAGTGCAAGCTTGACTGTAGTAATTCCTGTTTGGTGCTTTCTGGTCAACTACCCTGTCCTGTCCTACTCTCTCAGTTGGGACACATTCTAGAAGGTTGTTTGGAAGTTTTTGGCAAAGTGCCTGATAGTGTAAATTAGGCTTAACATTGCTTAGCAGGAAATATGCAAATACTGCCGGGACTGACGCTTCATTGTTTTTGTATTGACATGCATAGAAGAACAGAAGTCACAGTTAAATAAGGAGCTTCTACGACAGAAATAGAAAGAAAGATGTAGAGCTGCATTATTAGGCATGGCACTTTAAAGCAACAACTGTTATGTCCATCAGAAAATGTCAGATTGAGATACTGATTTTCACAGAGCTAGCCTAGACTTGTTTAGCATTACAGCTAATGCTCTCAACAAAAGTATTTCTAAAACTATGTTTGATGAAGAGGGTCAGAATTGCCTACTGTGAGTTAAGTCCAGGAAGTTAAAAGATGAAACAAAACCTATGACTGTATAATTTTAAAAGCTACACTTTTCATTTTGTCTGGGTCCAGTGCATTTTCCTGAATGGATAGTATTCTCAGGGAAGAAAAACATAAACCCCTTTTTTTTTTTTTTTAATTTTTCTTTTATTGTCTTGTTTAGCCTTTTCAGTTATGCAAGAAGGCTGGCTCAGTAGGTTAGTTTGCACCAAATGGGACAAATACACACTAAGTTGCTTTGTGACTGTTTTGCTTCTTTAAAAAATAGATGTATTTATGCAGTTTTTGCCTTTTTAATGTATTGTTCATCTGTAAGAAAGATAGACTTCTATATTTAGTTATTATTTTTATTATTATTACTATTATTATAATTATTACTGTTAGTTTTCTTTTTTTTTACACACTCATGAGAGAAAATGTCAGCTTTTTCTATAAGTGAGTTTTTGAAAACACATTTGTCTCCACATCTAGCTGTAGTGTGCATATTAAACTTAATTTTTATATACTCATGAAGAAATAGGTAAAATTTTTCAAGATATGGCTTATTTTTTTACAAGCAAAAAATGATGGTATGTAACTTATTCCAAAATAAATTTAAGTAAGTGTCTGGAAAACGAGCTGAAAAATTGATCTACTCTAGCATTTTTATTTACGTATGTATACAGTCTGTTCATGTAAAACCGTGCAACGTACGTACTGTATGATCTACCAAAACGAGAATAACAAGAGTACAGTATGAAAAATACATATTTATCAGACTTTGTGACACAGTTGGGAAAATAAAATATTATAACAGATGAACTATAAGCATAAATGCTACTGTTCATAAGCTATTTTAATAAGAGAAAAAGAAATATCACTGGGAAGAATATACTTGGTGAAAATCTGGTTATGGATAATTTTTTTTTTTTGGGCTTTTTGTTTTTGTCTTTCCTTGACAAACAGTTCATGTTTTCCTTGAAATCTGTGGAAAATTTATATGACCAATTTAAACTTCTTGTTTAGAATTAGACTTAAAATTCTTATAAATGAAAAAAATATTTTACTTTTGCAAATGTATCTACAATACTGTTTACAGTTTGCTAACATATATATGAAATGTCACTTACAGGTGCTGACCTTAAGGAAAGGGCAAAAATGCACTCAAGTGAAGTTAGTTCATTTGTCTCCAGAGCAAGAGCAACTATTAATGAATTGGGTAAGTAGCCTCTCCCTTAAAAAATGTTATTGGGACTGTAACCTGAGAATGTTAGTCAGAGGAATGACATAAACATGCATAGTTAATTCATGAGAGGTAGTAGAGTATCTCTGTGTAGCATTACAATTGGAAAGAATCTATAAGGATTATTTGGTATATTGATAAATACAAATCATGGTGCATTTATTATTTTAAAATGTTCCAAGCTGAGTTGGACTTTTTAAAAGAATGCTAGAAAAGCTAAATCTCAACTGAAATAGAGATGATTTGCTGTTTTCATAAAGGATGGATTGTTCAGTGACATCAAAGTGCTTTACAATTCCGTTTTTGCTATCGCATTCTTGTGGTTTGTATAATTTGCATGGTCTAATACATTTTAGAAGCATGTTAAACATCAGCTTCTAATAGAAATTTAGCTACTAAGGTATTTTGCAATTTTGTTTAATATATTTTGGTATAGTAAAACCTGTTAATAGTTTTGCATTTTAATCAGCTTGTACCAATTTTTAAGGGTAGTAATTTTTCTGTAGGTTTTACTTTAGGAATTCACCATCAAGTAATTATATTTCTACATCTCTGCTGGTCAGTTTAAATATAATTAATTTTCAACAGATTATTGCCAATATGATCTGCTGAAAGAAAAGTGTAGTGTTCCATGTTTTAAGGAATTAATTTTCTACATTGAAATTCTATATAAAACATATTCTCTCACTTGAAATTTGGCACACAACTCTGAGGAATAAATAATTACTTGGAAAATTGATTTAGATGAATTTCCTTAAGAACACTATGTCACATTTTGGTTTGGCAGAATGTTATGAATGGATAGTGGGGTTTTTTTAGTTAAATGACAACCTACTGAAGAATGAAACTTTGAGTAGGTAATTCATGGAGATACTTACGTCCTGAAATGACTGTCATGTCTTTGAAGTGAAGTATACACTCAAGGCTGTTTAAATAAGCAAAATATGTGAAATAACTAAAAGTGAATAGATCACTAATTTCCTGCAGCTGATACTGTATGTCATGCTAGTACTTGTCCTTTTATTGGAATGCCAAGCAAGTGGCAACTTTGTAAGAATTTTGGGAGGTTTTCTTACCATTAATTAATAATTTTTCAACCTTCCTTGGCTTGAAGCTACTGGAAATACCTTAAGGTGCTATTAGTGTTTAAATATGAACAACTGGTTTCAAGATTTTCCTATGATTAGTAAATAGTTTTTTTAAATCAATTATTTTCAAATTTTTAAGTGAGAAAATTTCTAAAGTTTGAAGAAATATTTGAATTTGGCATTCTTCACTGAATGACTGGAAAATGTTCAAAGTTATTTGATGTTTTGTTTTGCCTCAGGATTGAAAAAGCTTTGAGAAAAATGTTTGATTGTTTTCATCTTCATTAGGGTTCCTGTGCGAGTATTTTACTATTGAATATGTAAGCAAATTTTCAGTGTTATCTAAAGGGCTTACAGAATTCCTGACCTCAGTCAGTTTCACTAGACCATTCTCAGAGCCCCGTCCAGCCTGGCCTTGAACGCTTTCAGGGATAGTGCATCCACAGTTTCTCTGGGCAGCCTATTCCACTGCCTCATCACCCCCACAGTAAAGAATTTCTTCCAGTTTGAATCTATTCATCTTGTCCTGTTTCTACAGACTCTCGTAAAAAGTCCCTCTCCATCTTTCTTCCAGGCTCCCTTCAGGTGCTGGAAGGCTGCAATTATTCACTCCAAAGCCTTCTTCTCTCCAGGCTAATCAATCCCACCTCTCTCAGCCTTTCCTCATTGGAGAGGTGCTCCATCCCTCTGATCAGCTTGATATCCCTCTGGACTCACTATAGAGTACCCTCACACCTGCAGGTCAATGTCCATCCCGTGATGAGGATCCCCAAGCTGAACGTATTACCTCAGGTGGAGCTCTCATTGTGCTGTTCTCTACATCAGGAAATGGTAGACCATATTAAAAAAAAAATTTAAAAAATATATATAAGACATTAGATTAGTTGGGTGCATAAGATGTCCCATTGTGTGATGCCCTGATGAATAGAAGTGAATATTAATTTTACAGCAAGTCAAAAGTTCTTAGTTCTTTTATTTTATTCTCCTGAAGAAGTGATCTGTTCATTGCAAAATGTAATTTATGTAGAAGTGTAGGGACATTATATTTGCATTTGGTCACTGCAATTAATCTGTAAACTGAAAATAATAATGGTATTTTTCTTGCCCAGCAACAATGAGAATGTTATGAGGGAGTTAAAGAGGGAAAATAATTTTGAAATTAATATTTACCACTGGAGAATATTATATAGCTAGGGAACAATATTTCCAATCTCCTATTCTGTTCTTTTTTCTGAGTTTAATACTGTAATCTCATTTAAAATGTATTCTACTTCTTGCTTTTCAGAACGAGGTCATGTTTTGATAATTACATTTGTATTCAGATGTGTGACCTAGTAAGGAGTTAAGTCTTTTTAGCTATATTTTCAGAAAGAAGACAGTTAAGTTACCTTTATAGATGAAATACAATAAAGGCTAATTATGTCTTGAACAACTAGATAAACTTAGCTTTTTAGAATTGACATCCTTTGGCTTTCTTTAGTTTCTGTCAATGTCATTACATTTAAAATCCTTACACTGGTTGTTGTGTAAAAATCTGTAGTATCATTTTGGAATATAGCTGCAGAAGGGAATTTTCAGGAAATTAAAAGCACACTGCACTTATTTATATGGGAATAATCTATAACTTCTTGCTGAATTTGAAGAAGTAAGACTGCAGTAAATACGACTTTGTTTATAAATAAATGCTTTTAAAAAGAGCTGAAAAAATTAAACGGAGCCATTAGTTGTGGCACTTAGAGCTTTAAGTTGGGGAGGAGAGAATGAAAACAGCCTCTATTTATAGCAGTGGTTGCTTTTGCTAAATTTTTGCTAAAATTGTACCACAATTGGAGGTTTATTTGAGGTTTGTGTTTTTGTGTGTGTGTGTCTGGGGTATTTGGTACTTTTTAAATTTTTTTCCTTTTTTTATTTTTTTATTTAATTTTTTAAAATTTTTTTGAATAGTAAGAATTATAGGCCAACTTGTCCATCACAGTAATCTGGCTTGAAGCACTTTGTTACTGATGTAAGGCTGTCTTTACCCTCAAGAAACTGGGAGAGAAAAGCCTTAATACATTTTTTGTAACTATACACAAAAAGACAGCTTTAGCTAAATTAAGTCTAACAGCAATGATCTCCAGGAGCCTTGTTTTTGAGGCTTTGGTGAGGGAAAAAAGCGCATAATTGTGTGTCAGATCCTCAATATATATCTTATAGTATGCCTTCCATTAAATCCATGTTGTGGAGACAGGGCTGTGATAGTATATATATGTTATCTTTTGGGATTTCAGTTGCAAAGCAGACTGAGGCTTTGTATGGAGCTGGATGCAATAACCACACTCATCAATAAAATCACCGCATTTAATAAAAACTGAAGCTGTAGAAAGAATTTGAGTTCAGCAAATACATGTAATTACTCAAATTGACTTTGACTCCAACTTTTATTAAGTGACAAACACCATTGATTAGCAAAGCTTTTCCAAAGAATGTAGGCATAAGAGCCATATCCCATAAACAAGGAATTAAAATTGGAGACTGACTTTCTTAGTTACTTCTTAAAGTTAACATGTGGTCAGGCTTTTTTTTTTATTTCACAATTGGAGACTAAACACCTTACTCATGGCCTGATGGAACCTAGATATGAACAAAGTTAAGAATTAATTGTTTAATAAAATACTAAGTTTACTTTTTTCTGTTGGTGTTGTTGCATTATAACAAATCTTACAAGTCTTTCTTGAAAATATTTGATTAGTTTTGATACATAAGCTGTGATACAACTTTAATAAATGGTAATATTTAGTAACTTTGTTTATACATAGTTCTGTCAGAGATGGTTAGTTTTAAGGTACTCCACTTTGAATGAGATCATCCGGAATGAAAGCACCTTGTGATCAGTTGCTTGCATTTGTGTTTTTTATTTTATGCTTTTTATTTTATTCAGAGCAGATACAGTTCTATATTTAAAGACTTTTTATTCTTCTTTAGAATTTTTTCTGTCCTTCTGTCTTTAGGTCATCACCAAACTTTCAATTTATCTTAAGGAGCACACTTGTTCATCCTTCAGACAAACATCCTCTTTTCAAAACAGTTTCTCTTTTGACTACTAAAGACCATGCTTACATGCATTTTTTTAATGCCATCTTATATGCTATAGTTTGGTTTTGAATGCAAGCTGTCAAAAATTGGCTTCAGAGATGCTGAGAATGATATCAAGATTATAAAAAATTTCACTTGATTGCTGGTCTGCTAACTGCTACCCCACCTTCCCATTGTGAAGGCTTAAAAATAAGCAAGAATTATCAGTGCTGTGCCTTGTTTTACTATTTGAATTACTAAGGGTTCTGTGGAACTTTGGTTAGCGTATTAAATCCTGGTTTAGTAGTGAATGCTTAAGATCTACGAAATTTGCCAAATCCATCTGTGTTTGCTGGAAATAGATCTTGCCATCAAAGATGTAGTACTCTAGTTTGGAAATCCTTTGATAAGAACTGTGGATTTCTGTCCTAGGGACGAGAGATACAGGTTATAAGTTGCATTTACTGGGAAGCTGAATGAAATTTCACATAGCTATCAAATTTGAAAAAGGCCAAATTACAGCTAGTGGTGCCATGGTTAACAGCCGACACTGTGAAATGTAGATTTTAGCACAGTATTTCGCTTGCTGTGTTACGATGTTGCTTGCTTGATTAAGTGTACAGTTCTTGAGTGCCAGTATTCTGAGTGTGTTGCTAGGCTCTTGGTGGTTTTCCAATGGTAGATTTATTTCTTCTGTTGATATTGAATTAAGGTAGCCTTTGGCTAAGTGTTAACTGATCCTGGTGCTGCTGTACAGCCATAACAAAAATCGACACACAGTTTTTCTTCTGCTAGTAATTCCTAATGTTGTTCTGGAGGACAAGAGGCTGTGCTCTGGACATGGCTCTTTAAGTTTCCTTCCACAAAGGTAACTGTACCAAAAGTAGGATGCTACTTACTCACATGGTTTATTGAGATCAGCATAGCCAGTTTGTACAGTGTTAAAAGAGGCCTCCAGTATCACTATCTGTCCAGGGCTTGCATTCCCTCTTAGGGGAGCCTCAATGTGCATGTTTGATGTGTTTGTAGCACTATCCTTTATTCACCCTGTTCAGGTTTGCAATTGCATGTTTCAATCTCTGAATGAGAAAATAGTTTGTTGACTCTTTGCTTTGCCTGTCATGGACTCTAGCTCTGTTCCTTGAATGAGTTGGTATTCAAAGGGTAGCAACTCCTGACATAGGTATTGTGACACTAAAAGCATAATGATGCTCTTCTGTCGAAGACATCTTGGCTCACTGCTTGAGCCAAGTACAAGGCTTTGACTTCAGAATTGTCAGGTCTTCTAGTGAATACACCTTTTGCCTAGATAGGCACTGGCTTGATAATATTACTAAGTTAGCTTTTAAAAAAAAAAAATGCTTACTGTGAAATGTTAGGGAGTATTTCTTCTGTAGCGTTCTGTGAATGAACTGTCTTGAAATTATTACTTAGTAAATTATGCTATAGTGATATGCTAGTGATAATAATAATAAATTATGTGTTATCTTCGTACTGTAAATCAGACTAATAGATAAGAAAAAAATGAAAATTTCATTTAATTTGATTTTCTTAACTACCAGAGATTATATTTGAGACTATAGGTGTGTGTGTATATTATATAGAGACTACAGTTTGGGTTTTATTTTGTGTGCTCTTTAAGATAAAGAAAAAAACTTGCATAGAAGTAGAATGTAAAAATTTAACTGAATTAATTTAACTCCTTTGCATTTCATTAATTCCCTGCTTGCTTATGTGCTGTGCTGTTCTTTTGTGAATAATAAGTTCTTAACTGTACTTAGTAAGAGTTAAAATTACAAGAAACAATTTTTATTTTTCTTCTATCCAAAGCTTTCATTCATTTTTACAGAAAATGTATTCTGTCATCTAGGTTTTACTTCCTTATTGTCTTATTGAGGGCAGAATGAGACTACAAGATGAAAAATTATGTATATGTGAAGACACTGAAAAATCTGTTTATCTAACTGAGAGATGATTGAAATGTCCAAATGATTTTCTATAGCACAAGAAAGTCATGAAAGAGTTGGTTACAGAGAACAGTAGCTGAAGGGTTTAATTAAACCACCTCTTTCATTCCCATTAGTTTCCCAGTTTCTGTTTCTATTATCAAGAATGTATGACACTGTCTCTCTTACTTGTTCGTAATAAAATACCAAATTGAAAATTTTAAAGTAAAGAATATAATATTTCCCTATTAAAGTTCAAAATTTTTTTCAATTCAGAAATACATTGTTTCTATGTCATTATGAGTGAATGACTAATGGAGAAAACTGAGAAATTAATAGGATTGAGTGAGGTGCTGTAGCCTCTGTCAAAATAAATTGAAGAAAAACTTTATTAATACCTTTTACTTAATAATCAGCTGTAATGTTCAGTAATCGTTTTCATTAAAAAGCAAAATTTCTTTACAAATAGTAAAAAATATATATTTTTTTAATGCAGCTCTTTATTGTTATTTATTGTCTGCCTGAACTTTAAAGGTATTAAAGCAAAAATAGTAATGTTCAAGTCTATCAACAATTGTAGTCTATTAAGCATCTTATCTAAAGCACATGAGTTAGAGGGTACCCAAAATCCTTTCACAGTTGAAAGGATTGTATGACTGTCCATATGTATGAGACAGAATTCCATATTTGGACTTTAGAGTGTAGTCGTTTTTGCAGATGAATATTCTTTTGAAGCTTATGGAGATATATAAATTAATGGAATAATCACTTTGGCATTATTTCTGCACTTAAGAGAGGTAAAGCTTTGTAACATTCAATTACTTGACCTGTGCAAAAATGGTTTGACCAGTCTTCTTTCCGCTGAAGTTCCATGAAGAAAAATTTGGCAGTCTGTCTGTGCCACTTTGAAATGTTGCTTCATATGATGATTGGTTTTGTTTGTGTTACAGAATGGATGAAAGTACTTGTTGGAGTATATTGTTTCTGTTAGCTTTTTGCCCCATAGAAGAATCTTTTTTTGATGGTAGTGCTTGCAACTGAAAACGAAAGCAAGCTGTTGTAATCAATTACTTGATTACAGATTTTGCAAGGCAAGGTAACTGCCTGAAACAAAACTTATTGCAAAGGTTATATGCCATCATAATGTTGTTCTTCAGGAAAAGGTCCCCAAAAATGAACTCAATATCCATTCCTGTGTTCTAATTATTTTTCTGATTTCCTGTGACATAAATTATTTAATATGTTAAATGTATTTTTAAGATTTCAATTTTCTTAGTATAAAGAATATTTCAGTTACCACAACTGCGTGTAGATTGCCTCTACTTGCTGCTCAAGAGGCAGAGCTTATGACATTTATGCCCCCTGCCCCATTTGTTTTTCAAGTTAGAAGATCTTAGCTTTTGTAATCAAGAGCCATGTCTCCAAGAGACATCAAGAATTGGGGTAGTGAGGAGGTAGAAGAGAAACTTATTCTGAGTTACAAAATAAGAATATTTAGGTATAAACTTATTTTAAAAGCAAAATTAAAATTAATTCCCAATTATTATGCAAACCAGGACAGAGTTTCAAAAGTTGTTACTGCTGATTCAAAATTTCTGTTTATGTCTGTGACCTTCTGAAAACTCAGACAATTTGGAGATTTTGGGTTAGTAAAGAAACTCTGTAAAGTAAAAGATCACAAACTTTTCAATTCTGGTGTAGGAATCAGCCCATAGACTTGCAGTATTATATGGGTTTAAGCTACTTTTATATATATGAAATAAACACTAAAGATAAATGTCATGTAAATAAGTGCTTTGCTTTGTAATAACAAAACTAAAATTTCTAATTCTTTATTTAACATTCTCACTCTTAAGATATGACTCATTTTTCTTCTTTCTTGCTTTCCTAATGGGTGACCTTCAATTACAGAATGTATCTACAAATATGCACTTAGTGGTATTTAAACATTTTAGGGGCATGTGACCATTCTTTTCATTAATTTGAAGTCTCCATTGTTACTACATTTCAATAAATGTACTAAGAAATGGGGAGGGAGCCTTCTTATCTGTAGATTAAAGTTTGTCCTTGGAGAGGTTCTGGAACAACTAAAAGTGGAAACTAAACTACTGCTGGGCACACGAGGAACAAGAAAGTCATAAGGTGGAGTCAGAGGAGGGAAATGTTGCTTAACTAGTCTGACAACCTATGGTGAAATGAGTAGTTTGTTAGATGAGAAACAGACAGTGGATATTGTCTTCCTTGACTTCAGCGAGGATTTTTATAGTATCTCTTATAAAACTTTTTGAGGGACTGGTGAGTATGGACTGGATGCAAAGGCAGTGAAATGTATAGAAAATGGTTAAGTGAACCTGTCCAGACTGTGCATCATATAGCATGAAGTCTGCTTGGAGGCCCCTAGCCAGTGTGAATCTCAGAGGCAGCACCAGGTTCAGTCCTGTTCAACATCTTTGATTGTCTGGATGATGGGATAGTGTAGCCTCAGCAGGTTTGCTGGTGATGTAGTATTATAAGGAATGGATTGTGCTACCATTTACAGAGAACTCAGCAAGCTGGAGAAATAGACTAATAGGAACCTCAATGATTTCTGCAAAGGAAAATGCAAACAACTTCATGCACATGATAGGTATAATGTGAAAAGCAGCACAAAAAAGCCCTGCAGATCTGTTGGGATACCAATTTGAATGTGAGATAGCACTGTGCTCTTCTGGCAAATGAGAACAGTGGTATCCCGGACTGCTTTAGGATAAGTGTTGCCAGGAGTTGAGGGAGGTGATCCTTTGCCTCTCATCCGCACAGATGAGGCCGCTGCTGGAGTACTGTGGCCAGTTCTAGGCTCCTCAATAAAAGACAGAACTACTGGGAAGTCCAGTGAAAGGCCTTGAAGGTGATGAATGCTCCAGAGCATCTCTTCAATCAGAAAAGGGTGAGCAAGCTAGGACTAGAGGAGAGAAGCTCAGGAGGTGATCACAGCAATATGTGACAGTGTTGGAAGGTGAAGCTAGGCTGTCTCTGGTGATGACTAGTGACAGGACCAGAGGCAGTGAGCACAAACTGAAACAGAAGAGATTCTCCCTGAACATCAGAAAGTCCTTATTCACTGTGAAGCGAGCTGAGCACTGATACAGGCTACTCAGGAGGTGGTGGAGTCTCCCTCCTTAGAGAACTTCAAAAGACACCTGGACATGTCTGTTCAAGGTGATGCTGGTTGAGCAGATAGGCTGGACAAGGTGAGCTTCAGAGGTCTCTTTTCAGCCTCCACCATTCTGTGATTTAAGGGTTTCCCATGTGTTGCAGACATTTGTAGGCAGATATTTGCCACACTTTCTTAATTTTCTAGAGAAAAGAACAAATTGTGGAACTGTTAATCTCTTCCTCAATTTATAGCATACTTTCCTCTTGCAATCCATATAATACTGACAGTATGCAGGATATTTTTATACAATTCATCCTTCTGGCTTTATGTTTTATGAAATCCGTTATTCAGAAGGAAAAATGACTTGCTGGAAATACCCCCTGAAGTTGCTTGTCCTAGTAAGCTGTTCACTAATCAACCTTATTTGTCAAATAATCAGAAATGAGCATGTGGAATAAATAGCTTGGACAATCTATTTCTTTGTTCTGTGGCAATTCAGTTGTGTTGTTATTTAAAATTGAATTATGTAGCTACTTCTGTGTTAGATGGATGCTCACAGTTTTTGAGACAAGTAGAGTATGCTCACTACTTTATTTTCAGTTTCATTCTGGGAAATAAGAATTCTGCTGTTCATAATTAAAGACAAGTCAGGGTTTTGAATTTGTTTCAGTAGGTGCTAGAGATAGTGACAGGCTTCTGATTTATATCTGAATGGCTGTTCTTACAGAAGGTTGGTTACCAGAGATCACTGAATTAAAAAGAGGAAAGGAACAATGAGTACCTTTTTTGAACATTAAACAGTGTTATATAGGATACAGGTATATTACTATACCTATAGATATAAGAATAGTAAGGGAAGTTAAGGTGACTGTCTTTCATTTTAATGTTTTGTATCAAATGCGTAAAAAGGCAGGCTTCATTTAAATGTGTGTAGATACCAAATTCTGACTACTATAATTAATTAAATTCAAAATATTTGCCCTAATCTGTAAAAAGTACTTCAAAAACAGAAGTTTATTGTATCTAAGGGACTGTATAGGATTTTTCAGTTTTTAGGGTTTGAGTAGGCTTTCATGGAATTTTCTGATTCATGGGAATCATGACATGTTACTGCTGTAACTGTGCAGACCTTTTACTTTTAGAGAAACTGAATTCTGTGTTGGATTTCAGTTCTTTATGATGGCTCCTACTTCTTAGCTAAAGGAAGGGAGCAGGAAGGAAGTACTGCAGGTATTCTTCAGGTTGATTGTAACAGCTGCCGAGCTACAAATGGCTGATTCTCATACACTTCATTAGCACTTCAGTAGTCTAAATCAAAAAATCTTGTGTCTAGCTCAGGAATTTTATTTCCATTTATGTGATTATGTGGTACAGTTGCTTGCACAAAATCTTACGTGTATAAATTAGCTTAACAAGCAAGGAGGGCAGTCCTAGGAGGTTTTGGACAAGTTCGTGCAGGTTGACCAGGAACACAAATCATGAAGTCTGGGGTTCTGGATAACCGTATTATTCTTCCTCTGCCTGTTTCCCGGGGATCAGCATTAGTATTAGGTTGTCCTTTGTGTAATTCAGGCCACCAGCTAAAGAAAGCAGTATTTTACCTGTTATGTGAAATATACAGTATATGATGTTTCATAAAAACAAGGTACTTTGATATGTAAATTGTTGCCATTTCGGTTTTACTATATGTATTAATTCTTCAGACTTCCTTCTTCCTTGCTAACTGTGGAAATTAGGTTTTTCCTGGTTGATCAGGCCATTTATTTTTTGTCAATAATGAGAAACTGAGGAGTTGAGGTTGTGCAGGAATAAAAAATGACTTCTTAAGAGTTACTAAGGAAGTATCACATGTAATTGAATTTCCTCCTAGCTATTATCTTACATATCTGTAATTTTATAAGAACTTTCTTAATAAATTAGTCAGAAGACTAAATAGTCATTTATGATTCAGGTCAGTATAATCCAGGCAGTTTCTGATTTCTATTTGGGGAATGTCAGTATCCACAATAGTATGAATCAGCTGTGTGGGTGTTATGGCACACATCTGAGAAACTATTTAGAGGTCAAGTTCTCCAGACCAGGTGCCTGTATTTGTATCCTGGGCTGTTGTTGGTCATATCAGAGCCTCTAAGCAGAAAGGAAATCCCTTGTTAGTCACCAGTTAGCCACCATCATGTGGAAAGTCACTTGAAGATGAAATAACAATTACCTGTCTCAGAACAATTGTGATTGTTTGAAATTACTTCCAACACAGTGCATATGCTTTTATATGCTAAAGTGCTCCCCCTGTGACATTTTGTACTCATGGCGTAACTGTGGGACAGTTTACTTACTCAATTCTGCATTTTTCAGTAATGAGGAGTCACAGGAGAGCAGGTGGTATCCCAAGACTTCAAGATGCTGCTGGTCTGCCCAGCCTAAAACTATATGTCTGTTTACCACGGATGTATTCCTGAAGTTGAGCTGAAGGTTCACAGTTACTGCAGACTACGATGCAGATCCATTTCTTTATATTGGTATAGGTCATATTTTCTATTTTGTTTGAACTGTTTATGTGTTTAGTTTAGCTGTCTAAGTTTATTTTCTCCTACAGAAGTTCTTCAGTTTACCTGTTGATCACTCTACCTGTGTTATGTCTTGAATAGCCAGTAAACAGTTTTTTTACAGGTTTTGTCAGCTTCTGTGCTAAGAGATTATTCCTCAAATAACTTAAGACATAAAAGTTATTTTGATCTGGTTGTTCACATTTGTCTTCTCTTCAGCTAGAAGTCTGCTCCTGTGATCTCAAATACAGGGATGTGCTTTTGTCTTATGTTTGGTTGTGTTGCTGACATAACATAAACTGAATTGGACTCCTTCTGTACTGTACTTAGAACCTTTCTTTTCTGAAATATAATTAAGCATTTATGTTACATTAGGATGTGACTATTGGCATTTGCTTGGGACATGTTTTATGTGCAGAATAGAACTGTTACTTACAGTTAATAGAATAAGCAGCAAATTTTATGTTAGAATAGATGTGTGAAGTAATCCATTCTGAATTAATTGTGTGAACTACCTTATTATTTAGTTTCCTTTATATTCCACACTTTGATGTGCTATGGTAACTCAGTGAAATTCTCTAACTAAAGTTTAATGCTACTCATTACTTAGTCTTTTTAACTACTTCTGATGTTAATCTTTATATATACATGGTGTACTCTTGTCTTTGTGTTGTACTCTCTCATTTAGTTCAGCTCATCTGTTTCTTCTATATATTTCTTAAACTCCTTTTTTATTTCACTATGCTCATGATTGCACCCTGAAAAATCTGTATCAAATCTAGAATTTGGCAATAACGAGTAGTAGTACAAAAATGACCTGAAATTTATAACTTGTTATTTGAACTGTGAAAAAAATGTAGAATGTTAAAAGTATAAAATTACTAGACCTCTTGGCAAAGCTTTAAATATTATTTTATCACTCATAGCAAATGAGCCTTGTCATGTAGAGTCGTGGAGATTGACCTGTCTATATGTGTAATTTATTGTTCCTAAAATTTGAGTGCATACAACTCAGTTAATCCTCCAGGGCATTATTTGTCAAACATCATCTCTGTTTTTGTTATGGGTTCAACAGTTTTGGCAGTTGCATATTAAAATCATGCAGATAAATGTGATCAGGTGTCTCTTATGCTACAAAATACTAATACTCCAAGAAGCTTTACCCCTGTTAACAAGTTCTAGTAGCTTACAAGCTAGTTTACAATCACAAGTTATTACTAACATTTTTCTGAGCTAGTTTTTCTGATGCTTCACAAGGATTAATTTCTTAAATTCGTTTAATAGATATGCACAAGACTATTACAGGGAATTTGTCTTTTGCCTTTGATTCATTGTCGACTCTTATGTCAGGTGATTCTTTCAAAATAATACTGTTGGGAAGCGATGATTCTAACATATATTATCAAACTGCTTTTTATCCATTGAATTATAATTTTTTATTATTTCATGATAGGAATGCTGGCTGTAATTCTTGAAACTAAGCTATTTTATAATACTTATTCTGTAACTTCCATTTCCATGTGTAATAGTCTACTTGAATTGCACCATAGCTAATTCTGGTTGTTGCTTATCTTAGGAAAGTATTCTGCCTTGGAGTACTGCAGAAGTCAAGCAAATAGTGCTCAAGATACTGTTTGCTAGTCTCTGATAAATGGAACTTTCATACAAGCAGTAACTGCTGGGAACTGCAGTTAACAATGACCCTGTCTTCATATTCAGGCAAACTATTTTTTATTTACCCATGGAAAAGGCATATTTCTTTAAGAGAAAGGCAAGCTGTGTCAGCTAGCAAAATTGCAAGACTGTTTGGCAAATTGCTTGTGTTGACAGGGTTATAAGTTTCTGTCAGCAACCGGGCCGTGCTGGAAATGAGAGTTGCCTTTCCATATAACTAAGAAAAAGTAAACAGAGAAAGAGGAGATTTTTCTACTATTCCTCTGTCTCCTATGCCTCCTGTGGCAGATGGCAGGTATAGTGGATACCTTGAGCTCTTTTAAGTCACTGGAAGACCTCTTGCAAACAGTAATCAGTAGCCTCTTTTGGCACTGAAATTGATTCAGATAATCACTATTAATCATGATCTAAACCAGTAGCCCGGGGACTTTGTTTTAAAGCATCTGTTAGAATCTTGAAAAGCATTGCTAAGTTTTTGTTCTTTTTTATAAGACAATTGGATTTTCATTAGTCGTTAATCATGAAAGCAGGTCAATTTGCAGCTAAAATAACCTTTGTTTAATTACATTTTTTGTTTGTTACCCAGTGAGAGTCTACAGGCTTGAATAATAATTGTCATGCTGATAATATACCAATATTTATTTGATTCTTTTGTTAAATGAACTTATCTGAAGTTTATCTGTTAGATAGGAAAAAGGTAAGCTAGGTAGCACAATTTCGAATTTAGAACTAGCTAATTCACTAGGAAAAGTTATAGTTACTACATTAAATTAATAATTGTTGTCGTATTACCCTTCTATATTTTAAAACTAAGTCTTTTAAAGTCTTTTATTCATAATTTTCATTTATATGTTGACAGAGTAGTTTTTTTCTCCTCCGTTTCCAGCTAAAGACTGAATGAACTAGGCATTCAATTAGATGAAACATTAAAACAAAGAAAATATGTTTTTAACATCTGCAGAAAAAGCTGTTGCTGTCAAGAGCTGGTTTAACATTTCAACAAGCTGTGCACCCAGGTGTCTAGCTAATTAATTGCTTTTGACTATCTTTGAAATTTTAGTAGCATCAGTGTACTACTGGACTACTGTTTGAGTTTATTTTAAAATGGATAGCTTGTGGTAACTCTTATATCAAACGTAATTAAAGCTGTAATATACAAGTTTATTTCTAAAATGAGAATGCATTTTTCATCAAACTTTGAGTTTGTGGTAAAGAGCAATGAAGAGTAGGTGAAAAGCAGTGCTTTAAGCTGATCATTTAAATGACCCTGTGTGTCAGAGCACTGATGATAAACTCTTTACAAACCATGCCATGCTCCAGGCCTCTGGAGCCCTGCTACCTGTCATGTGTGCTGGCAGCATGTGCATCTGTTTGTCAAACTGAAGACTTTCCTACCTCTATTAATCTGCTAGCTGCTGCTTTACAGGAGAAAAGGGGCAATAGTAATGGCCACTATTGCCAGTGGTGGTCTGGGAAAGACACAGAGGCATTCTAGCTGTGAAAGCATCACATGTATGTTGTACATACATACACCTCTATTTCATCTGGGAATGTTTGTATGACTACATAGTCTAGTGCTGCTATCTGTGTTCTGGAAGTTTACTTTTCAGATTTTTTGTCAAAAAAAGCAGAAGACAGAGAAAGACATGCAAACCTATTCAGCCACAGAGGGATAGGGAGAGTAATTTCTTTTTTGCCGAAGTGTTGCTGATCAATTTTTAGTCACCGTGTATTTTATGAAACTTTTTTCCCGTACTATGACTGTAGAATGAACAAAATGTAATGAAATCACATTCCAGAGGTATTCTTAATGAGATTGGTGTTAATTGGTACTTTCTTTTTTTCAGCTAATCTGCCCGTACCTACTATTGCTGCAATAGATGGAACTGCCTTAGGTGGTGGCCTAGAACTTGCATTAGCCTGTGATATACGTGTGGCAGGTAGGTCTGAATACTGCTATGCAATATATGGCTATTAGCGTTATAGCTGGCTTGACTAATTCTTCTGCTGGCAATAATCTTACAAAACTTACTTTGTATTTGACTTTGTTTATAACCCATTTTAAAGGACTTTAGCAGAAACCTATCTAAGTACGTGCTAGTGTTTCATTTAAAACAACCCTGTTAGCCGGATTGTTTTGTTAAACATTTATTTGATTCTTCTGACCCTAATTTTATCGGTTTTGCCAAAAGGGTAATGTAATTATTTTATTTTATTTTTTTATTTTTAATTCTTGTGCATTTGAAGTGCTCTGAATGGTCTAAACTGAGTGCAGGGAAAGAACAAAAGTTCCTAGTGAGTGTATTATTATGTAAGAAATTAAATTATAAAAGTGACGCCTCTTGTTTAAAAGAGGAACCTTGACCTAATAAGCTGTCAGAACTGTAAAGCCTATTGATGGAAAGTAAATGGATGCTTGGTCCTGTAACTTAGGATTTATAAAGTTATTTGACCTTAAAGAATAGTCTGTCACCTAAATAATCAGATACAGAATTCTACCCCATTCTAAGATGTTCAGCAATAACAGCTGTTTAATTTTAGTATTTCCATTTGGAAGTCTCTGTTACTTACTATAATTGCTTACTTGCTATGTAAAAATTAATAAAGTACTTAATTTATCTTGATGGAAGTAGTTGGATCTTTCACTAAAAGCAGATCAGTTGAATCTATTTGAAGTCTTTTTAATAAACAAATGCTTTAAAAAGTGATTTATTGTTATTTTTGAAGAAAATTTAGTATATTAGCAAACTTCTAGGTCATCATTATGTATTTTCCATAGATTTTTTTCCCCTCTACATTATAGTAAGATCTTGTTTATATTCTGTTTTTTAGCATCTTCTGCTAAAATGGGCCTAGTTGAAACAAAGTTGGCGATCATTCCAGGTGCAGGTATGAATGTTTTCCTTTTTCTACCACAGATAATTAAATAACATACGTACTTAGTATTAGATTTTGAACTGTTTATGGATTTCTGCTTATTTTTCTGTTTGTATTAAGTGTTTTAGCATGGTTACAGCTTATTGCTTGTATTATTTACCAAAATTATTAAAAAGTATATTTCTTATTTTCAGGGACAGTCATTTATATGTTACGTTTTTAAACAAAATCTTCATTAACTAAGTCAGCATTGAGTGATTCTGTAAATGACATCAAATGTCTTGATCTGAAAGCTGAATAATTTTGCCAAGGGTCAAGTGAGGAAGAAGGATTAGCTGTCAGAGTAAAAAACTGTGAGGGTTTGCTTTTTAAACCCTTTTTTAATCCCAGAAATTTATAATCAAAGAGCTCTGTTAGAAGATTGTTGCTAGAATTTGATAGTGTTAAAATATAAATCCAGAGCCTATCAGCTGTTACATTTTGGACCTTGTTGTATATTATGATGTATTCCATTCTTAATGAAAAAATTGTGGTTATCAAAAATTATTTGAATTAAGATATTTTTATATTTTATGCTTTTATATAACATTTGGTACTTTAGGATTCAAATAGTGCAAGCTGCTTGTATATTGGTTATAAAGAGTTTAAGAACTGAATGTATAGCAGTGGATAAATCTGTTGCCTTCGCAAGAATTTTTGAGTCAAAAATTTTTGTGTTTGGGAAGCAAGTTGACCTGCTTTTTGTAGACTCAAGGTGAATGAAAGTTACATAATAAATAATTTTCAAGGAGTTGTTATACAACCTCTTGTTTTTATTTTATTTCATAAACCATTGCTACTTAAATTAAGAAATTTGCTGCTTTGGGAAAAGGGTAGTAACTGGTAAAGGTTTTTGACTTGTGATTTTTGGCCTTAATTTCTGGGAGTTCTTGGGAACTTTATACTGTTTCTTTGCTCCTGTTTTCTTTCTAATGGGTGGAACCTATTTTGAAAACGCTATATCCAATTCTAATGGATACCACTGCAAGTCACATTAAAAAAACCAAAAACAATAAAAACAGCCATTATGGGAGTAGTGGTATGAACTTTGTGTATAAAACTGTCCCATCCTATGAATTATCTGGACAATTATTATACAATTGCTGTATTATTTTGGTTATTGTTAAGGTGTGATTTCAATCAACACTTTCTGTGGTCAGAGCTATATTTTACATATTTATTTACATATATATTTACATATATATTTACATATATATTTACAAGGAAATCAATTATGATTGATGTCTGATTTCTTTTTAGTGGTGGACAAAGATAATAATACAGATGGTTTTAAAGATGTGTTTACTGATAATGGTGTTTTCCTGAAATAATATACCTTGGCAATAAGTCACAGTGAAGAAAACGACTGAAATTTATGTTGTTTACATTTGTTGTCAGTTTTTGCTCTTTGTCCTCTTGCTCCCTCCTTTCCTAACTATTTCTGTAGGACAGTGTTGGAAACATACTCTCCAATTCAAGAAATTCAGCTTGAATTCTCCATATAGTCTCGGTAGTCAACCTTTTTAGGTTGTCTCATTTCCTTGCTACAGTTAATTATAGATGTTTCAAACTTCTGTGCTCTTACCTCAAAATGCTAGTTAACTGACTCATTATAAGTTTCATTCAGAATATATTACTGCTATTCAAAGACTGAGGTTTGAAAAGTTGGGGTTTTCTGTTTGTTTTGTTTGTTTGTTGGTTTTGTTGTTTTGTTTTTTCTCATCCTAAAACGATGAGTCAGATGTATATCAGATATGAGTAAGGCGTGTCTTCAGCTCCTTGATTAACAAGATTTAACTCTCTTTAAGATTTATGCTCCTTGATTAGCAAGTAACAAGATTTAAACTTGTTACATTGATTTTTCACCTTACCCCAACATTTTGGGGTATGTTCAGTGATAAATTGTTCTCCCTATTCCTATCAACCTTTTTGACAACTATTTTTGTTAATACATTTGAACTAATCACAACGTGTTCCTGACCAGCTGTGCTTACACCAGTCCTGTTGAGCAATGACATTGTTTCAGTCATTTTTGCTTCTTTTCATCCAAATAATGACTGATTGTGCCTTTTGTCATCAGAAAGTGAAGAGTGAGTGAAGGAATTTTGCACATGTCATTTAGGTAGAGAAACCAGATATACACACTTGAACCATAGGATTCATGGGTTACTGGAATATTTTCTGAGAGGGTTTATTTCAAGCTGCTCTGAGCCAAAAGAGAACCGTGGAGTGGAGCTGCAAAGTACACTGTAGCTCTTAAGAGGCCTACATAGATTTCTGCTGCCATCCAGTACACCTGAAATCTGCTGGCAAGCTGAGTTGCTTGAGTAAGGTTCCTGTACTTAGTAGCAAGCTACTGTTTTTATTCTACTCTGTCAGCTGACAGGAATATGTGATGGATGTAAAATTGTAACTTGGGTGACGATTAATGGGTGTTTGAGGCTATATGGAAAACATACTCATACTGTGAGGGTTTGCTTTTTAAACCCTTTTTTAATCCCAGAAATTTATAATCAAAGAGCTCTGTTAGAAGATTGTTGCTAGAATTTGATAGTGTTAAAATATAAATCCAGAGCATATCAGCTGTTACATTTTGGACCTTGTTGTATATTATGATGTATTCCATTCTTAATGAAAAAATTGTGGTTATCAAAAAACAGGTGAGGTGCTGTCTATTGACCAGCCAGTTTTAACACAGATTTCCTACGTGCAAGACATTTTTCTTTTGAATATGCATAGATGTACTGAAACTTTCTAGAGGTTAAATTTGAGCAGCGGTTAATTGGGTTAACCAAAATGAATTTTTCCGAGTCTTGCTGAGGGTCTTGACCAAAGTAGGCATTTATAGAGTATATTGTATTGTAGCAGGTTGAATCTCCTCAGAAGATTCATCCATGGCAGACAACATAGCAAGACCAAGCAGAATGACAGCAGTGTCTCCTTTTATACAACAGCTATGGTCACAGACCTGCTATTCACATTGTGAGGGAGCAGAATTTTTCTTCTGCATTTAAACTCAGTTTTCTGCAGTACGGAAAAGGCTTAAACTGCCAAAATGTGAACCAGGAGAAGCAGAAAAACTTTCTGATTTTCCTCTTGACTACATCCCACTTTCTAGTAAGGAAGGCAAGATTCAAAGAACTAGTGGAAATGTGCAGCAGAGAGAAAAGTTGGTAACTTGGCGGTGGGAAAGTTATCTGAGAATGAATATTGATGATTTTTGTTTTCTAAGGAGAGTCTGCCAATCGTCATTGCACAAGAGGTCTTATGCCAACACGAAAAATATGTGTCATAGAATTATTCAGGTTGAAAAAGACCTTTAAGCTCATTAAGTCCAACTGTCAAATAAGCACTGCCAAGTTCACCACTAAACCGTGTTGCTAAGTGCCATATCTACACCACTCGAGTGACTCAACCACTTCCCTGGACAGCCTGTTCCAGTGCTTGACAACCCTTCAGTGAAGAAATATCCAGTGTAAACCTCTCTTGGTACAACTTGGAGCATTTTGTAAAAGAGATTGACCCCAGCCTCCTGTCAGGTAGTTGTAGAGAGCGATAAGGTCTCCCTTGAGCTTAATTTTCTCCAGCCTTAACAGTCCTCTGCAGTTCCTCACAAGACTCATGCTCAATTCACTGGCTCTATTGCCCTTCTCTTGACATGCTCCAGCACCTTAATATTTTTTTCTGTAGGGATCTGGAACTGGACGCATGATTCAAGGTGTGGCCTTACCACACTGCCCTGGTCCTGCTGGCCAGGATGCCACTGGCCTTGGCCATCTGGGCACAACGGGCTGATGTTCAGCTGCTGTCAGCCAGCAGCCTGGGGTCCTTTTCTGTCAGGCAGCTTTCCAGCCACTCTGCCTCAAGCCTGAAGCATTGCAAGGGATAGTCTCCCAAGTGTCTTTTCTTTTTTTATGGACTTCCAGGAAAACTTTCTGTTCAGTCAGGCTGGTCTTCTTTCCCATTGAATCTTCTTTTGCCACATGGGGATGGTCTGCTCCTCTGCCTTTGGGATTTTCTTCTTGAAGAATGTCCAGCCTTCCTGAAAGCCTTAGCCCTTCTGCACTGCCTCCCAAGGGACTCTTATCAACTCCTCTCCTAAACAAGCAAAAGTCTGTCTTCTGGAAGTCTGAGGTGGCAGTTCTGCTAAGCCCCTTCCTTACCTCTTGGAGAACTGGAAACTATCATTTCATGGTTTCCTGTGTCCTCGATGGCCTCCGAGCAGCACATCATCCTTCTCTGTTCATAAATAGCCGGATGGCACCTGGCCTCTTGGCTCACTCACCAGCTCTGTCAGGAAAGTATCTTCCATGTAGTGCAGGAATCTCATGGACTGTTTCTTTTGGTCTGTATTGTATTTCAGAGTGTATGGGTCTGTTCATCCCCTCTCTTCCTCACATTCCTTCACTATGAACTCAGTGTCTGTTAGCCTGTTGTGGTATAATTTGTGATTTACAGGGTAGAGGTTGCAAAAACAAACAGTCCCTAAAATTTTATTAAAAGTAGGTGGCCAGATGAAGGGAAAATTTTTTATTGGCCTCAGATAAAAAGGTTTCAGCACAGACTAACCTGTTCTTAGGCATGAAAGAAAGGGCTCAGGAAGAAGTTGTTGTGCATGTCTTAGCTGTGCATAATGTTTCAGTCATAATACTTACTGCAGTGGGACAGCAGTGAGTTTGTATTTCATGAGAAACCAAACTTCGTTAGCTTTGCAGTTTAAGGAGATTCTTGTTATCAGTCAGGGTGACTTTTCTCAAAGCTATTCACTGCTAAAAGGAGCTACTATTTTTTGGTCTCATAGTTAAAAAGCTGTTAAAACAACTTACTTTCTGTGTCATCCTGTATCTGTACAGAACTCAAAATACTGTGGGCAGAGTCTTTTTACACAAGAAAACACTGTTCATTCTCTTTGTTTTATTTCCCAAACTGGCATTTAAAAAAGTGCAAATATCTATCATTAATTGAATGTAGTTTTTCATGTCTCTCCACTTGCAAAAGAAGTGGTTTTCAGTGACAACTTTCTTCTCAGCCAAAAACTGTCTTTTGGAACATTTTTTTATTGAAGTCCTTTTGTTTTTCTGCTTTATAACTTTTTAAAACTGTCTCAATTAGTGATGTAATTCAGTTTTTATGTCTAGATTCTCACAGTGGATGTCAAACTAAGCCTGCAATTGATAGATGATGCCTTTCTGGCAGATTTGCTTTTGTTTATTAGTATTTTATTTATCTACACTCAGTATTAGATCTTCTATGACAAGATAGTGCTTGTAAAGAACATATATAAACTTCCTCCTCTGTTAATAGAATGAGATATATTAGTTTCACACGGGGAATTCTGTGATGGCAAGAAGTAGAAAAGACAGGCATATATATAAAAAATAATTTGCGTTTTCTTTATGCAATTTATTTCCACAAAAGATTTAGGTGTAAGCTAGGTATTGGTATTCCATGGCTGCTCAGCCCCATTCAGGTACTCTTTCACAGGGTATGGGTTATACTATCACATTTGTATCTTTTCCAGACCCTGTCTGCACTACAGGGAACTCCAATTATGTTTCCACCAAAAAAACCCAAAAGTATCTTCATTGAAATTAATGTGCTTTTGTAAGGTAATTTGATGTTGCTAGATAAAAACTAGGTATTGGTCTGCATACTTACAACTGTCACTCTTTTTTTTTGTTTGTTGTGCTTATAAAGGCATTTTAATTACTAAGGCTTTGTTAATTTCATCATTATTTTGCCTTTATTCTTCCATGCTCCTCCCAGAAATCCCACTGCTTCATTACCAAGTTGTCTTCCACTGTTCAGTATTAAAACAAAAACCAAGCACATAGTCCTGGGATTGTGCTTTCCTTGAGAGCATTCTGTTGAAAAGCATATTTTATGACAAGGAAAAAAAAAAAAAAAAAGGAAGGAAACAAAAAGAAACTCTTTTAACTCTTTAAGAAAGTCTTTGTAAATAAGATATGTATTCTTTCTACATCTAAAAGTTGCTTTGAACCCTATTTTCCAGAGGTGAAACCAGAGCTTCAAGCTGTAGGAGATTGGACAGGTTTTGTCTTTAAAATATAGAACAAGGAAGTTAGAACATTTCTGTGTTCTCCCTTTTCTTTGGTAACAGTATTGTTTTGACTGTTCTACTAGCCTTTAAATTATATTTGGAGAAATTACAGTGCTTGCAGATTACAAGAGTATAAAATAAGAGATAGGAACACTGAAATATTAGGGGTTTTTGCATAGGAAGAAAACCAGTGTAAAAATGAAAAGTAAATTTAGATAATTATAGTTTATTTTACTTATCTATGAAAGTATAAATTCTTTGCTTTTAAGAACATCTTTATGGTCTCTGTTGCAGTACTTACTTTAAAGCTGCACAAAGTTCTTCTATTTTGGATGAGAAAGATGTCAAGGGAATTTCCGTGTGTGAAAAACTCACACAATATGTTCTTGCTAACAGCAATAGTTGTCCAATTCAGCCAAGTGTAAAGGTTAAATTGAATGTCAGACATTTCAAGTTGAAATCCACTGCACATTACAATGGACTGCTAGGATAGTATTTAGATTTTTATATTTCAGTTTCATTTGTAGTGGGAATAGCATTTGATAAATGCTGAAAAAATTGAAGTTTTACTATTTCTGATAGTGTCTGAGGTAGGATTTGAAAGCTTCTGCACATTTAGTGTAATTTTTCTGCATACAGGTACTTCTTGATACTACATCATCACAGATTTTAGAATGAAAAATCTGCTTGTTTTGTATAACATTTTACCTCTTACTTGGGTAATACTGTACCTTTCTTGTCCATCTTTATTCCTACCCTCACTAGGCTATTCTCTTTTTCTCCTTTAATTATTTCATATAGTCTCCCAAGTTTTTACATGAACTTTTTTTCTCATTACATTAGAAAACCTGCATAAGAGTCTTTTTAAATTTTTTAAGTTCAGCTCTTAGTCCTGAGACAAATGACTATCTGACTGGAAAAAAAAAAAAAAACCCCAAATTGGAAAGTTAGTTCTGAATCTGGGATTTTTTTTTCAGTTAGTCTATAATGTCTTTTGTGACTTCTATTACTTCCCCTGTTTCTTTACCTCTGTCCTGTGTCAGAGTTTTAATACCATGAAGTACACAAATTAAATACTAGTAGAAGACAGTTTAAGATAAGCTCCTGAGACCACATCTTCAGCATTTTATCAATACTGTGCTTAAAATTTTATTTACTGGGGATCAACCAAGAAAATTAATTTTCTTCTTCTTGACTTACTGTTAAGAAAAGCTTTTAATAGTTTTTACTGTGGACTAATAGTGACTATTGAGCATTTAACAATTCTGTTATGATTTGATGCAGTAAAAACCCTTAATTAGTTACTCTGATAACATTTATCTATTTTTCTTCGTCATCTGAAGTCTCAATACCTCTAGTTTCATTTTAATCTTTTTAATGTTTGCTTCCCAAGATATATTTAACAAATGGCCTGAAATAAAAAGCTACCAATAGCATAGGAAAGAGGTGTTTTCCATGTTTTCCTCAAAGTAATTAAACACAGTATATAGAATGTTTCTAGAGAGGGGTAAATTTGTTCTACTTCTGTAAATTGAAAAGAATTGTGGTTCTTACAGTTCCCTTTCCTTAAATAAAAGTAAGCTGATTGTCATCAAGTGGCTCATTTTCTTCTGGCTTTTTGATCAGTTGTAATGGTGATGTTGAGGAGAAACTTCAAAATGATTTGCAATACTAATGCTGCAAAAGCTCAACACATAAAACTAATGTTTTGCAAATTATATATACAAATTTTCTTCATTCTTATAAATAAAATACTTCCCAAGTAGTAGCAATGTACAGCAAAAGAGATCCAAAATTATCCCCTGTACCTTCATGAAGCAGGTATCTCCAATACTCAGCTTTGCAGAGGGATCCTGAGAGCAACCTTCCCCTTTGCCTGCTAGCCAGAGAACACTTTCCAAATCCATATTAAAAACTCAAGCAGTACTTCCTACAGAAAGAGGAGGTATCCAAGGCTATCATGTGTGTCCCAGATGACTGCAATTGTATAGAATAGTATTTGAAATGTCAAGTTCAGTGTAAGAAATTGACCACTGTTGCCATTCTGGTTTATTTTGCTAGCAGAGATTGCAGAACATTTCTTCCTGACCTAAATTTGGAGATGTCTTGTTTAGAAAGCAGAACTAACAGTCAGGTGTTTGAAAAATTGCAATATTGTAAGTAGCAGGACTGTACATGCAGCATACTGTATTTAGTTAAGGTTTATCTTCTGATGCTGCAGAGGAAGAAGGAAGTAAAATAAGGGCAAAAGAAAGCCCCAGAGACCAAGCTGAGCATTAGAGGAACTAATAGAGCAGAGACAGGGAATTTTCTTAGTCTTGGAAAGCAGAGAATAGAAGTTCTGAGATCAGTGTGATGTACCAATGAAGAAATCAAATTTTACCAGCAAATAGTGACTGAATGTTCCTTAGATTTTTGTCATGTCTTGGGAGAATAAAACGATTGTTCTTTATATTAAGACTGAGTTTTGGAGTACTGTTTTTACTAAAATTCATTGTTACAATTTGAACAATGGTATCAGTTACTTTCCTAATTATCATGGGTATATAAGAAAACTTTCATGAGTTGGAAAATTGTTTTGTGAGATTCGGGGATTGCTCATTTTTAAATGACAGCCAGAAAATGAAAAAAATGCAAGTTACTTTTTTTCTTTCATCCTCCTTAAGTAATGTAGACTTAAGCTCCATTCAGGTACTCTTTCACTGAGCGTGGGTTGTACTATCACATTTGTATCTTTTCCAGACCATCTCTGCACTGCAGGGAACTGTGCAGTGAAGCTTTGAAAAGAAAGCAAACCCCAACTTTGCTTTTCCGGCTTGATTTTTTTCACTGCAAATTTAGAATTGCGTTACACTGAATAGAAATTATGGTCTAGGCCAACTGCAACAATATGAATGGAATTCACAGTAGGTTTTATAATATAGGTGCAAAGTAGATTATATTCACTTGGGGTGCTCGAGTGAAGAGGATATAAAATAAACAGAGAAAAGAATGATCTAAGATGCTGCTAGGTAAGGAACTTCATATTTTTTTCAAAGCCAATTAAAATGTAAAACTTACCTGTGTACTGACTTGAACATAATCAGTTAAAGAGTTTTCTGTTGGCTCATTCAGATGTATCAGAGCTCACAAATGCCATTGATGAAACAATTTTCCCCTTGTGTAAAGTTTGGACTTAATTTTAGAAGTCGTACAAAGCTTTTGTACAAGACCACTCTTTTTCACTTTGTAAATGGTCACCCTTTTGTTCCACAAACATGTCTTAAAACCAGAATCTCATGTCTATCTCAACCTGTCTTGTCCACTGAAAATCATAATAGAAACTTCCAAAATTCCAACTTTCATGTGAAGTTTTTTTATTATTTTCTTTCAATATCTTATTTCTAAGCTTTTGCAAAAACAAAAAGACCAAGTAATAATAGCTGGTGTTTCTGGGGAAAAACAGGGCATGAGAAAAACAAAAACTTGCTGGGTATGGAAAACAGAATTGCTTGAAATTTTCTGTTAAAAATTGGTGGTTTGGTTGTTTTGGTCTCTTTTTTAATTAAAAAAAAATTGTATTTTGGATGTAAATATCGGACAAATTAAGGACTTGGCTCCTTCTGGTGGCCTAGAGGCTAAAACAAAATAGCTTAGATTTCTAGGCTCAGCCTCTTATATAGTCAGCATTTCTGAATTTTAAGGTTCTCTGCCTTTTCTGACTACCTTTCCAAGTTCCTCTATAAAGACCCTCATTGCTACTTCAGCTCATTGTCAGAGATTAAATATTGTCCTTTCTTCCTGAAGCTTCACTTTATTTGACAAATTAAAGCAGTTTTTTCTCTATTCTTCCTATCTCAATGGTAGCAAAAGTGATAAGGAGAGCAAACTCCTTAGGAGTTTTAAGAGAGTTTTAAAAAGTGGGCAGGTGAAGTACAGAAAATTATTAACATTAAAAGAATCAATGGAGACAAAAATGCGTAAGCAACTCAGTCTAGATTGGGAATTTATTTTCTAAAACCTTGAGGTGATAAGGGAAAAATCAAATTTTATGTTTTAGTATAGAATCAAGCAGAAATATATTATTACCAAATTATCAGTATATATGCATGAGAAACATACCATGGCAGTGGAATACAACAAAATAAAAGAAGATTATTAATCTAAGTAATTTTGGAAGACTTAGTGCCTATCCTGTCTCTCTGCATTGACAGCCCTAGAAACATAGAATCCTTATTTTAGTTCTTGGTTTGTCACTAAATGAGATGTGTAAAATGGGTGATGAAAATACTCCTTGTAGTGTTAAGAAGCTTGTTAATCTCCGCCACGATAGACACAATTTAGTAGAAAATGGTGAAGATGGAACATGGGATGCAAACCCATGTAGCTGATCATACTGGATATTACTTGGTCATTTTCAGTAGTCCTGTAAAAGTGGTAGCCAAATGTGCATTTTATTGTGAGATAAAAAGTATGCGTAGAAGACTTGCATGATTTTCATGGCTGAGATAAGAAATCTTCATAAATTGGAATCAAACAGCTCATGAAATGCTTTTAAGTGGTTTAAAGTGACTCAGCATCTGTGGTGCATTCCCTATGCCTGCCTTTATTGTTTTTAAGTCTACAGTTGACAACACCTAGTTACGGTACTGCCACAGCCTGTATGTGTAACTGAGATGGTAGTCTACAAGGACATTGTGCATAGACACAGAGACAGAAGGTGTAGGAGGGAAAAATGAGTAAAAAAATATGCTCACTCATCAGGAGGTTACTGAAAGATGCACTGAATGGGTTGGAGATACAAACATGAGGACTTTTAAAATTTTTAATAACTGAGGACAAAGAAATAAGATGCTAAAACTTTTCTATTGATAATCTTACATAAATGGTTTGTTAAGAAGAGAATAATTAGTGTGGGGTTTTATTCTGTTTATTTTTTCCACAGATACTCCCACGGCATTTTTGAAATTTAAGTTATGGGTATGTCCTTCCAAAACTTAGTCATCAGTCTTCATGACATTATTTGCTCAAAATTTCCATTGACACGAGTGTTTGCCGCAGTTAAGCTTGCAAAAGCTATCATGATCCTTTAGGATTTTTTTAGTAGCCATGAATCCAGAGGGAATCTGGTGGATAAAAGAAAACCCAAGATTTTGAGGGGATTAAATAACCAGGGATTTTTTTAGCCTTTTAAATTCTAGACCTCTTGTGTAAGTCATTTTGCAAGTGACCCTCAGTGCTCATAGCATGCAGAGAATACAGTTGCAGTTTTGTCATTGGCATGTATTGGTAAGGACTTGTAAGCAGGGATTGCTGAGTGGAATTAATTGCATTGCATTACTTATGTCATGTTCAAGTCTGACTTAGAAAGGAATGTTCTGGGATTTTTACCAGTGCTGTAATAGTTTTCTTACAGTGTTTCAGTTTACCTTCTACACTTCCCTGGATTAGTGAATGGAAAGCAATTTACAGAAAGCAACAGGCTTTGGAAAAAAAAAAAAAAGATGAAGTATCTTTACTTTGTGTTGTTATTAAGATTCCCCTCTTCAAAATGTCTTCATCTCAATATAGATGTTACTGGAGGCGAAGGATTGGGAGTGGGGCTCTGGTGGACCAGCTGGAGTGTATAAATGGGGGCTAGTATAGACGCAACAATACTTGGTAAGTTCCTAAAAATTATGTTGACAGCTGTTGAGCTCATCTATACTCAGTGTGTTTTTTGAAGAGAAGCCAAGGAATTTTTAATCAAGGAAGATTACTGAGCAGATTACTGTGTGCTTAAAAATAGACTTACTTTTATTAGTAAAACTTTTTGTTTAAGCCTGAAGTGTTACATTTTTCACTGAAAATGCAAAAGCTGTTTTGATTTAAAACAGTATTAAATTATTATGAATGAGATCGAAAGAGATAATGAGATGGAAACAAGGTAATATTTATTCTGTTTAATCGAAATGTTGTATAGGAATGTCAGCATGAATAATATAAATGCATTTTAGCTTTAGAATTTAATGGATCTCAGACTGACATTTCAAGGGAGAGAGGATTTTCAGTGACTTGTTAGGTTGAAAAAATGTCTGATTTAAAGAAAATTCTTTATGGAATGTTTTTGTGTGAAGTTATTTTGGTAATCTGCTCTCTTAGGACCAATTGCTAGTCTTTTCCCACAGTAATGAAACTAGGTCACTAGTTTTTGGCACTCATCCAAGTTGTGAGATTTATTTGGTGTTCAAGCACACTGTCTAGAAATAGTGATGCAATGTCAGCAAGGCCACTTTTCATTTCATGAACATCATTTTCAGTGCCCTGGAATTAATTTATTCACTGACCTGTTAATAACTGCAATCTGTCACTGGCTTAACAGAGGCTGAGGAAGTGTCTGGAAATAGTCATGGTCACCCTACCAGGTGATCAGTTACAGGACTGCTGTTCAATGTAACATTTTTTGGTTTTGATCATGCAGAAGAGTCTGACTGTTAATGAAAACAAACCAGCAACTTAATCAAAAGGAAAATGCATGTAATTAGTAAATATTGGAGAGAGATTGAAGTGGTGGTTTTACCCCACAATAAACTACATGTATCTGAGAATATTCTGGTTACCTTTGAAAAAGGACAGAAATTCAGCATCTATAGATATATAATTCTTTGGAAAAGCACACTATACTAGTATTGTCAAATAAAAAGAACCTTAGTAATTTGATATTGCTGGTGTCTCAGGTTTGTTCTCATCCCCAACTCTACAGTGTTTCTGTTGAAATCAGGATTGTCTTTTGCCACAGGCAGGGCAGGCAGTTAAGTTGTGGCAGTGGGTTACTCTGCAGAGCAAAATAGCTGTTAGCCCTTTTCTGCCTCGTATGAGCCAGAGCCCTGGAGACACAAGCTTGATGCTGCCATTGAGAGAGAAGGATTCAATGGTCAGAGAAGAGTTCTTACTGCACAGTGACACAGCTGGCTAACAATTCCTAGCAATGCTGCTGCTATCTTCAATTTTTCTGTTTCTGCTGCAGAGAAGCATCAAACCTAGCTCTACAGGGATCCCCCATCTCTGTGTGCATCCTAGCTCTGAGCCTTTTACCTTACTTTAGATGTGAGTATTTCTCCTGTTCCTCATTTACCATTCCCTGTGGTACAGGCTGCACAGCATCCTAGCCCTTAATCCACCAACTTGAAAAATTAAATTTTGCCTATAGCAGCAAGATGGCTCTGATTAAAGTATCAGGCATTATCACTCCAAGTAGTAAACCCTACTCTTGGGTATATATGGGGACAGGCTTTTCTAGACTTGTAAAAAAATGATCTTTGGGCACAGATTAAATTTTATTAATGAAAAATATTTTTATGGGATTTTTTTGATTTTTTTTCCTTGGTTTGTTTTTGTTATGGAAGGGTTATGGTTTTGAGGGATTTTGAGATGTAATTTAATACAGCTGAGGAGCTTTTGAGTTAGGGTACTTCTTGTGATATTTCAGATACTAAATTTCTGATGGAACTTACAGCAGAGCATAATGGTGTTTTGCTGTATCACTGCCATTGCAAGCATGGAAAGAGTTGCCATTTTTTTGGTCTCAGGTTTCATAATCAGTAGTGGGGGTTTTTTTGAATTTTACTTTCGGAGGAAACTTGTGGCCTGAATTTCCATGGCTGAGCAATGATTCTGAAAACATGTTCCTTCTTCATAGTGTCTTGGAAAGGTGGTGTAAGGGAGTAATTATTTTTATTTCTAATCTGATTTTCTCTGAGTCTTGCTTAAATGTCTTAATGACATTTGAGGATGCAAAAACACTAGAGGTATTTTTTAACAGTAACTTTTATGTTAAAATGGAGTATGTTTGAAAATTCCAACTTTATACAGTGTACATGATGTTTTAGAGGGACCAAACATCTTCTTGTTATATCCATTGAAGTATTATCCTACACTTCTGTAGTGCTGCAAGAGAATTTATGATATCAAATTTGAAGGCTAGTAGTTTGTCTGGAATTTTATAGAAATACACTTTTTAAATTTAAAAAATGACAAAATGGGACTACAAATAGCAGCTTTTTCTTACTGACTGTTGCTAAAAACAGTATTTTCAATGGAGACTTGTATAAAGGTCAGTAGCTACTGCATACTCGTCTGTATTGTGATATATATCTTATAGACTGCTAACTATATGATTTCCCTGCATGGAACAAAGAAAGGTCTGGCTACTTTGCATAACATCCAGTCTTTTAGCGTATGGAATGCTAGCAAGTTCTGATGACTTGGTCCAAGGCATCTTTTGATGTCTCCTTTGTTTTCAGATTCTTTCAAGTGACAGTAAATTAAGCTGCTCTCTATTCTCTCCATCTGCTGACTGCTCCCCAAAGTCTTTGTAATAAAAAGGAGTAAAAACAAAGTAAATTATAAGAGATTCATTTTCTAATGTGATAAGGCATAAAACAAGAACTGGGTATGAACAATGTGAAAGAATGTTTTGATCTAGTAAATCATACAGATGCAGAACATACTTACTTGATTTTTCATGATAGGCAAATCAAATGAAAATTATTTGGATACATCTCCCTGTGTTTGAAATCTATGCTTTTCTTAACAACATACTATTGAAATATTTTTGGTTGTATTAGTTTTTAAATTACTTTTAGGAAAATTCTTTTGGTAGTTTATACTGTTCTAATACTATTGTATTATTAATACGTAGTGTGGGTCGTGATTCACATAAATTTTTTGGGGGAAGTAGGGCTTGTTTATTTTTATGTTTCAGCAAAAAATAGAGAAGTATGTTAATGTTTGGTGACATTCTAAACTTGTAGTTGTTTTGGCATGTTGAAACAGACATGTTTGAAAAATAGCTCATCCTGAATCGCTGCTTAACCTGCACTGTAAGATACATAAAATAGAGCAGTTTGATCACCTAAACATATGTATCAATGTTGTTCTTGAAAATATCACTATGCTAGGGTTTGCTGGGGTTTCTTTTGTCATTACTGTGACAGAATTTCTTTCATTTTGCTAAGCTTGGCATCTGCTATATTTACTGTTTCAAATGTTTTTCTATGACACTTTTGCCAGATGCTTGCATTTGACAATAGCATAAGCTAAGTGCAGTTTTCCTCTTCTGTCATGAGGTCACTTTTTAAATCTGTTTTTACTGGGCAAAGTTCTTTGGAAAGTATCTCTTGTAACTCGGTTTTATTGTAGAGAGTCAGCAGGTGATACTTCTCCCGGCAGATCTGGAGTAAAAGTAGGTCTTGCAAAAAGGAGATGAATTAGAACCAATTAAAAATATTGGAAGTGTTCATAGGTTGAACATTTTGTTGTTGAATTTTCACTGTATGTCATAAGACTTTTTTGTTGTAACTCTGCCTTCAAAATCATCAAGCCATTCTCAGGTGCATAATCTCAATTATATCTAAAATTTCAGTGAATTCACATGTCTTCTAAACAGAAGGAAAAATTAATTTTTTTTCCCACGTCACTTCTTCTAGCCTGTATGAATGAGTGAGATGCTGGGTGGATATTAGTGGAATTATAAGAAAAAAAAAATCTGGTAAATTCATCTTAGATCACAGACTTCCCCACCATTTTTCTGTAGCAGAAGTCTGTCTCAATGTAGCAATAAACATGGGAGAAGTTGTCCATTTGAAAAGATCAGTGAAGGGAAGCTACTTTGATTGTAAATCTGATATTCTCTGTATAGTTTCATCTTTCTGGATGAATCTTAGAGTGCTACCACACCTGGAGGCAAGCCAAAGTTAAAGTTTCTCTCTCTGTACTCTGCTACCTGGTTGGACAATCCTCAATTCAGACACCCAGTAAGTAGGTTAATCTTAATTATCAGAACAAAGACACAGAGTAGCAAAAGGACCTAAGCGTTCTGGAGTTTTCATGCTTTGAAGTAGAAGCTAACCCTTCCCTTCAGGTAGTTCCTAGAAGGCTGTTCTTGCCAACAGAAGATAGCATGTAGAACTCACTTCCTTAAACACGGCATCCTTATGCCTTGGAGTGTCTGGCTGGGGCTCTGATTACTGCTGTGGACTTGTCAGTGCAGGAACTGTACTGGTACTGTGACATCCAAAGGCACTTTTCAAACTTAGGTGTACTAAGTTGAATCCCATGCATAATCTGTTACAAGACTTCAAGCACAGAATGCTTTAAGGGGAATATCTTGTAAAATAGAGCACGTAAGAGCAAATTGTTTCAAATGGATGTGTCTGGGTTTGGAATTTTTTAAAAAAAATTTCTTTCTATTACTTAAAAGGGACTGGCAATATACAATTATGTTCATATGATATGCTCTAATAACAAACTTATGCAGGTACAGAGGTATACCATAGGTCTGCACTTAATCATTGTAAATATACCAAATAAAATCCAAGAGGAAAAAGTGTGCTTCAGAATAAATATTTAAGTGTATGTTGCATGGTTGTAGCCAGGAATTTTGGTATATAAAAGCTCACAGAAAAGATTGTAACTACTCTTTTATAAGTAATAAGTCCTAAAAATAGAGTAAATGTTCATATTTTTATTATTTTGTTTTCCATTTCAGTCTTCATTTTACATAAAATTAAAAAAGGTCAGAAAGAAAAGAGTTGATACAGAATTGATTGCTTCCAATATGGAAGAGAAATGTGATCATTTGAAGACCAAATGCTCTCTGCTATAATAATTCTGCCTGCAAATTAACCGGTAGCTATGATCTTTTATTGAAATTCCTAAGTTTGATGCTTGATTCGTGTACTAATTGCTATGAGCTTGAGTGAGGCAATATATAGCATGTACTTTAAAGTTCTTTCACTTGAGGAAATTAATAGACAATTTTAACCGAGTTATATTGGACTATCACTTTCTACAGGACTGAACCCATAGCGGTAAAATATTTTTTACTGCTTCTCTAAGATTAGATGCAGAAATGAGTGTCTGAATTTTGATAGTTAAGTTGCTTAAAAGGATGTTATGCCTAGCCAGCTTTATAACTACTACAGATGATCAAAAGTCTTCATGCTGAACACTTCAGAAGTGCCGGATTTCTGGATATCTATCTCTTCAGCTGAATAGGAGGTCATCCAGAGCATAACACTGTTGCTATTAAAAAGCTTTCTTTTCTTCAATCTTGAAGTGAGAAATACAGAGGAAGAAAGAAACACTGGGAGTACAAAAATAATAGTACATGCAGCATAGGAAGCAGCTATTGTTGTCCTTACTCATTGTTCATAGGAAAAAAATAAGCCTCTGTGAATTAAGAAGGATTTAAGGTAGTCTCAGAAATGTCAGAGGTCCAAATAGTGAAAAAGCTGATAGGTTGTCAGTTCTGATGCTTCTCCATTTTAAAATGGGTTAAACCCCAAGTAAATTGTTTTCATGTTCTATGAAAGAGATGTCCTAAATTAGAGTATGGAATGTAACTACAGATTGTATTGTAGCTATAGATTCTGTGATATGCTAGAATTCCCTGCTATATGTATGTGATATCTCTATACAAAACCTTTTTTCCAAGTCAGAGAGGTCTACTCTAACGTTTACTCAATTTTTTTCTTTACAATACCTTTTTTTTAAAAATTTATTTTTAAAACTTCAATTTAGTTTGGTGTGGTTGAATGTCTGCAAAGACACACGCTTTTCTATTCCTAAAGGATAGGTGATTATACATAATGGAACCAGTCATAGTGACAAAGTTTCTTTTTTATTTTCTTTTGAAAAAAAACATCTCAACTCCCCTGAAAAAAAGCCCCAGAAACCCCCAGTGTTTATTCCTCTAGGAAAATAGGTGTTTATTTAAAAAACAAGGACAAAAAAAATCAGTGAAAGTTGCATTTTGCATTTCTTGCTATGGTGGGCCAAATAAAATAATTGTCAGACTAGTACGTGTTTCAGGTTTTTCAGGTGCTGTATATTTTAGCAGATTGTGTAGATGTCTGTTAGCTCATCCTGTCATCCAGGAGCTGTCTACTGCATTAGAAAATGTAAGTCTTCAGAATTCCTATATGTGGACACGGTCCTGAACTTCTTCTAAGTGACCTTTCAAGGGATATTAGATAAGGTGATCACCAGAGGTTCCTTCAAACTTTGCATTCAGTGATTCTGTGATTTTAGCAGTTCAATGAAGTATCAAAAGACAGTGAAAAACATGTTCTTTTGAGTTTTGATATTTTATTTCTCAGAATCAACATCTTTACTTCTCAGCACAACATAAAGAAACATGTTAAATGTGTATGTGAGTCTAAATCTGGTTGGGTTTTTTCCTTTCCCCTGCCCCTTACATTAAAAGGGGAAGTAGTGCTTCACAGTGGTGAAGTATGATGTGTCAATGGAAAAATCGTTGAATTTCCTGAAAACATCATTCAAAGAACAAGATATTATTGCAGTCTCATGTATAAGCTGCAGAAACTGCCAGACCTGTCTCAGCAGATGACAAAAGTCATGTCAGGTGAACCAACCAAACTCCACACTTGTTCTGTGCTTATGATTCTGTTATCTACTCTACTAAAAATGTATCATTAGTGTACCCTTGCCATCTATTCAGCTGTACACTGAAGATTCACTGTAAAATATTACCTACACTCAGCCTTTCATAAACCTGTGAAGGTTTCTGAAATAAGGGTGTTTTGTGGTTTCTACTTTCTTTCTTCTTACTCTGTGTGGTGTGGACAGTGCACTCATTTCATGTTCTTCTATTGATTGTAATAGGCTTGCTGCAAATCTTTAGTGTACTCCTGCATAACCAAGGATAAGGTATGTAAGATGTAGTTACTGAGTTGCTGCCAAAGAAAGTTTGGCTTAAGCTGTCACGTCAGAAAGCCAGCTTGAGTGACAGGAAGGAAAAAATTATCCTTACAAATAAATGCAGAATAGTGAAGTAATAGTACTGCTACAACTAAGATTGGGATTAATTTGGGTGTTTAGTTGAAGATCTTTTCCTGCTCTAAAAGTAAAATATGTTCTGACATTATCTTTAAAGTGTCTGTATCTTACTGAAGATTTTATTATTGTGAAGAGTCACATTTAAGGAACAAGAGATCCACAAGGTCCAGTGATTCTTTACCCAGAGCATGGCAGGACAGAAGATATAAAAGGGAATGGGGAGACACCCTAGTACAGCACTTTATCCAATTCTGATTTGAGTATGTATGAGGATATATATGTGAGGATCAAGTTGTAGTAGTCAATTTCAAAGTGTATCATCGGACTGTAAAGAGACTGCTAAGAACTCTGAGATTGCTGGTGAATTTCTAGAGTAATAGGGTTTTTATATGGCTGAAGAAGTGTTTATCTGAACTTAACATTACTATACTCTAGTATGTCTGATGTTACTGACTGAGTTGCCTTGGGGTGTTCCAGATTTTGCTGGGTTATGCTGGGTTGGTTGTTCTAGGATTTTTTTCTAACTAGGACCAAACACCAAGTAGGAATCTTTCTTTCAGCATGTATCTAGTTCCTCTGTAGATGCAAAGAATGTATGGGATGACCTTAAGTAAAAGGTTATGTTTTGAAAACAGTATTGGTAATTGAGATAATTGCTTTGTTTTGATATTCAGGAGAAAAATTAGATTTTTTTTTGTTGTTTTATTTGTTTATTATTACCAGGGATGTAGTTTAGCTGTTGCAGTTTTCATCATTCTGTGAAGTAGCCATTGACAGAGGTAAGGTTCTGTATTGCCTGAAAAATTGTGACTAAAATCCATCAAGAATGCCAAAGTAAACAGATATGAAAAACCCCACAACTAACAAAAGTGTCAAATTTTCTTTGCAAAAAGGAATGATCTCTTATTTAAATGTATATAGTCTATTTCTGTCAGGAACAGGGTTACTGTTTGGCATTTACATAAACAGAACAATAAGTACTTAGCTTAGGGAAAATGCATTTTCAAAATCATAGATCCATCTTTTCTATGTGTAATGATGTAGATTTTTTTGTCACAGAGAGAAATTAATGCTTAATATAATTAATATTTCTGTTATTTCTGTAACATTATTATCACAGGTTTCTGAAAGGCTGAATGTAGTAATATTTTACAGTGAATCTTCAGTGTACAGCTGAATAGATGGTAAGGTTACACTAATGATACATTTTTAGTAGAGTAGATAACAGTATCATAAGCACAGAACAAGTGTGGAGTTTGGTTGGCTCACTCTGCATGACCTGACATGACTTTTGGCATCTGCTGAGACAGGTCTGGGAGTTTCTGCAGCTTATACATGGTCTTTACTGTTCCTTTCCTCTGCGAAATAGTGATGTCCACTAAAATAAAAGTAATTTCTGGGGAAAAGTTGGGGTGATGTTGTTTTTTCTTCTTGGTATTTCCCTTCTGCATAGAGATTTAAGCAGGTGAATATAATATCTCTGAAGAATTTAAGGTCAGCTTTAACAAAGTATAATTACATAGTTATTCTGTTTTAAATAACCATAGGTTACAAAAAATGGTATTGTGAGTATTTTTAAATAACTTGGAATTTTTTTTGCATAAAAAATGTTACTGATTCATTTTTGATCTTCAGACATGTGTGAAGTAAGGTATGAGTAGGAATTTTTATGCCTATTCTTGGAAATGGAAAATAACTCCAGACTAACCTTCACTGCCACGGAAGTGGGATACTGGAACATGGAATATTCATTGTGCAACTCACTGATTTTTGAATATCTGATTAAAGTAAATTACATCAGTCACTGAGATGGCAATGTAGAAATATTGAAGTGGTGTAATAGTAGTAATCAATTCCACTATGAAAAAATCAGTTTTAAGAATGTGTGTAGGAGGAAATATTTTCCTGAGAATTAACTGCATTTGAATATCTTTTCATCTAAATAGAACACACCACCATATGACGGATATTTTAATTTCTAGTAATCTTTGACATTCTTTGTAAGAAGTTGGTTTTGATTCCATCTCTCGAATATTGGCCTGCTAAGTTTTGTTTCTCCACAGTTAAAAAAATAAAAGCTTTATTTGGATTTTCATTGCATCATATGATGAGTCAAATATTTTCAGCGCTTCTTTGTTAGTTATTTCCATGGCCAGTCTGCCAGTTTTCTCTGTCATGTTTCACTTTGATTTACTAAGTTCTTTTAATGGTTGGTGAAAAGGGCTGATTTGCACATTTTTTAGTCTCATAATCAAGTATGTGTTTGATTAAGTAAAAATTTTTAAGTCTGCCATTTCTAAACACACTCAGAATTAAGCAAGGTACTTACTTCTACAAAATAATCTTCCTAAGATGTTAGGGACATTTTTTTAAAATTACTGATTTGTTGTAATGTAGACCTTCAAATACTTAAAAAAAATTACAAACCTCTCTACTTAACTTAGTAAATCTTTTACCATATGTGATTAAGGAAATCCAGATTGATTCAATAATGTGGCATGCTCTTTTTTATCTTTCTGGGAAAGAAATATGATATTGAATATGAAGCTAGGTGGAATCTGGCTTCATACAGTCGTTAATATTTTGTTGTTGCAAAGGCCATTTCATAATGCTTAGCTGTCATACCTGTAGTTTAATAGTGCAGAAGCAGAAAGTAACCTATGAGAAAGTTCATCAGTTTGAAAATCCTACTTGCAGGAAATGGAGAAGCTTGCTAGAAGCCATCTACTCATTTAATTATTCTAGTTCCAGTTTATGATTGCATCATTAAAATACATACTTTTAGTCTTCAGTGTACTCTTGATCCTCTACTTCCTATCTTTTTAGAAACCAAACATCTGAAGCTTCATTCAAACTCATCAATAAAACTTTGTAGGAAAAACAAGAATACATATCTCTTCTGTAAGGTCCATACTGTTTATTTGTTCTGGATGTCACTGACCTTGCCTTGTTACACTAGGCAAATACAAATGATTCCAAATAATTTGAATGGATTTCACACAGCTGAGGACTCTACCATTTACCTGGAACTGAGGTTCTAATGAACTGTTTAACCTAGGCTAAACTTGTAGAAGCTGATACCATGGTTTCTGTATTTTCATGTAAATGTAGATTTATATGATAACTTAGTGAAGAATATATATACACAATGTTACACTGTATCTAAGTATTTTTAGATGCTGGATACTTATGTTTTCTCTAATTTTAAGTGTTCCCTGATTTAAGGTTATGCTGTAGGATGCCTAGTTCCTTTTACAGTCTACTGCTTTTTGAACTTGCTCTTTTGAATTACTTTAAGTAGAGGAGATGAAAATTCATCTAGTGAATAGGTGAATAGTGAATTCACCTAGTGAATAGTTCAGTGAATGCTTAGTGAACCCTAGAATACAGAATCCTTTATGTTGGAAAATATTTTGAAGATCAAGTCTAGTGGTTGTTTACTTGACTGATTTATTGTAGTAAAGACATATAAAAGTGATATGGGCAGAAAAGAAAGTGTAATATATTGTGATTTATTGAAGGACAGAGTGTGTAAAAAATCTTTTTCTTCAATATATGGAAGTTTAGATTTGTAATGTTTCTGAATAAAGTTATGTCTTGCTACTCCCTTGCACTTAGTATTCTGCAACAGCTCATGTAATAGTCTAAATGTGAAAAAAGAATGGTGTTGCAGGGATTGGTACTACTCCCAAAACATTTTAACTATTGTAAATGTAAGAATTAACACTTTAAATAACTTCTATTTTCACCTTGTGCAGAATGTTGCATACCCATGTATGCATCCATACACTCATGCTTTTAGGTGAATGTAGCTAGTTGATTCACTAGTTACAATTTTCTTTTTTTTTTTTTTTTTCCTGAACTTTTATTTTGTAGACGAATTTAACGTAATTCCAGCCTGAATTTTTTAAAGAATAGTATATGGAATGATTTTGAAAAATCTAAATTGCAATGACTCCAAAATTCTTATTAAGTGCTTTGGAAAAGAATAAGCTACCAAAGTGTGTGTTTGCTAGGAGAGAAAATAGATTTAGGCAACAGAGGCTCGTAGCGACTGTTATCAGCTTCCATTAACATTGAAGAAGTAAAAATAATGACTTTGTTCAGAAAGATTAGCAAAGTGTCTACTTTTGACTAGTGCTGTGTGATATTTGTATTTTTTTAAGTGTTTAACTCTGAAAATGTCAAACCTAAAATAGGTGTAGAAGTGATACTCGTGTTTGTTAAACATTTTTCTTTTTCTTTTTTCTACTTTTTTAGGCTACTAATCATAGTAGAAGTATTTGCTTTAATTTCATGCAGGATGTTACTAGTGGTATTTCCACTCTTAGGACGTGCAGCTTGTTCATTTTCATTTGTTTCATTTCAGAAATACTCATGCTACTTATCACTCCAAGCCAGTTATGTTACAGTTTTGCACTAGCTTTGGGTTTGAGACATTTTATTCAATGTTTGATGATATGAGGGGGGAGCAACTGTCTGATCTCAATATGCAGCACCAGTTACCTTGCAACAGTTACCACACTCAAAATAGGTATTTTTGAAGACCATCAAGGAAGAAGCTCAAAGGGATTTATAGTAATGTCATAAACAACAGAAAGTGTTTCCTCATATTTCAGAAGAGATGAAGTCTTGTATATTGAAATGGAGGAGCTCAAAAACTTCTGTAGAACTTGTGAAAAGTGAAACATTGTCAGTAAAACAAAGTGAGTGTGACTGTGTAATGCAAATAGCTCTTACTGCAATCCCAGTTTCTTGACATCTTCACATTAACAAAAGAGAGAAAAAGGCCTTTTTATGATTAGCAGAAGTAATAAAGTGATTAGATTTTACTAAATACCTTTTGTGTCAGAGCACTTCTTTGACCCTAGCAAATGTCTGTATATCAAACCTCTGGACAGTTAAGGCTTTGTATCATACTTTAATCCTTCTTTTATGGAAGAGTTAATGTGGCATAGTTTCTCAGAAGTTTAGAAAATGTCTATTATATGAATCACTTTGTCTCAGTGGAATAAAAGCTCATTGAACTGTGATCCACAGCAGCTTCTTGTTTTATAGTCATATGAATCAGTGTTTGGATATGATATTATTCATACCATGAAGCAAGTGCAGTAGCATTAGGCTGTTTTGTTACATGTTGGAAAAATATTACGTCCTTGTACCTGGACAATTGTTCTGCAATGATGTAATGGCAGCCATCTGTTAATTTGTCATTTGCTTTGAAGTTCATTCAATCACTTGAATTTTGAATATGATACTTTTTAAAATAAATCCTACCAAAACTCAAATCATTTGCATGTATGTCCTACTTCATCTCTGTGGTATTTAGATGAGTGATTTAAATGAACTTTTCAATTGTTTTTATATATAAAATAAAGATAGGTTTTCTTCTGATAACTATAAATCTTAACACATTAAGAATAGAACTATGTAATTTTGAATATTTTCTAAAATCTTTGATATCAAAGAATACTTTTAGAATTACTTAGTATCATTAATTTTGACTGTTGTAGCACAATAATCCCGTTATAGATGAGAAAGAAGCTTGTGTTTTAAGGCAAGGTGCAAAGTGGAGGAAGGTGATTGCTGCTGATAAAAAGTATTTACAAATATAAGTGTAAGTATAAAGGTAGAAAAGATGCAATATATTGTTTCAGAATATAAGGAAACCATGAGACTATAATAGGTGTGATAGGTAATGTTTTGAGTCTCTTCAGTTTTCTTCAGGCATCAGAGTAAAGAAAATTTAAAGCCTCAGTTGAAGAGGATAGTTACTGTGTCCACAAAACTACTCTCCAGCATGAGGTGTGTGAAGGAAGAAGACACAATGGTGCTGGTTTCACAACACAAGAAGTGAATGGGGGAGGCTGGAATTAGTCATATAGTTCAAAGAGCAAATTAAATCTCACAATACAGAATGAGACTTCATGGATAGATAAAACAAAAATCTAAAAGTATTTTGCTGGTATTTTTACTGAATAGAAGCAGTGTAGAGTCAACAAGAATTGCAAAGGGAGGAATGTCAGGACCAGAAACAGAGCAGAGACACTGTCTTTGACATTTAGAGGATGAAGAATTTGCTGAAGTTTCATCCTAATACACTGATCAGCAGAGGTGTTAATTGTAGATAATGTAATCTAAGCCCATTGTTTCTTTCAACAGGACTAGGAGAGAATGCCTCTGACACTCCCAAAATATTCTAGGTGGAGAAAAAAATAAACTGTTTTCATTACTCTCTCAATACATTACTTACGATCTTTATGGCAAACTTTTTTACCTGAAGAAAATTTTTGATGCTGCAGATGAACATCAGTGGAAGTATGGGAAAAAAGGTTTTGAACTGGCAAAGGACTTGTAGGAAACTACTAAAGGAAATGAGAGTACATTTGATTGAATAAATATGTCTTGAGCTATGGATCTCCACTGGCTGAGGCGATTGTGCAAAATTTCATTTCTGTATGATTCTTTAATGAGTCCCTTAGGGCATAAATTAAGATGCTATTAGAGCTTCCGTTTCTGACACAGATATACAAAATTTTGTTCACTTGTTATGCTTTCTTTATATTGAAACAAGAATAAAATTTAAAATCAAATAAAATTGAAAATACATTGCTAATAGAAACTGCAATAGATTTAACGTTATTGAGTTAATTATTTTGTCTCCTGATGTACACAAAGTCTAACATTCCTCAATAGTTGATTGGTCCACAGAGAAGTTTAGGAATTGGTTGAAGTCTATAAGCTCAGATTTAAACTTTCAAGTAAAGGATGAATAGAGGGTATAGTTTTCCACATATGATTTTGCAGCCTATGAATGGGGCTTATTTGAGCAAGCGAGACTTTAGAACCAAAGAGCTTGTATTGCATATCCCAAAGATCTGACTAGTCTCATGTCTTGTCTCCCACAGGCCAAGCGTCTATAAATGAAACTTCACTATATTACTTTCCCAGTCTCTGTTTTTTTGATTCAGGGTTTTCTGAGCTGGATGAGTTTTATATATTTTTAATAACTCTTGTGGGATTTTGCTTCCATGAATTCGTCTGATCTTTCCTCCCCTTAAGCCCTTGCTTTGTTACAAGCTTTGTTCAGAACTTGTACCATTGAGCTGATTTTGCTCAGAGGGATCTGTAGATTCTAATGTAACAGTGACCTGATAGCTAAGTGACTGAATGATCTAACTACCACTTTTTTTTTAATGACCATTACATCATTTCCAGTGCCTGCAACTGTGGATTCTCTGAGCAATAAGGAAAGTGCTGACAAAACTCATACATTTTTTTTATTTTCTGTTCTCTTAGTCCTTGCTCCTTACCTCACTCACACTAGCTTATTTGAGTCTCTGTGTTACCTGACAAAGAACAGTTGCTTTGTTGAATGCTAGCCCTGGCGACCTAGTCATGATGCACTTTTTCCTGATGTGGTTGCTTAAACAATTTAAATAGTTACATGGAAGGGTGTCAGCATATTACAGGCAGCTGTGTCCAGAGATTACTGCTTACTGTCATACCCTCAGCTGTGTGTGTCTTGCCTTCCTGCCAGAAGTCATCACCCATTCAGATCTACTTGTAGAACAGCCTGTTCAGATTATTCTTTATTATAGTAAAAAAAATTATATGTATCTACAAAAGAGCTACAATTTTAGATGTCCAGGCTAATTTTGACTACAGCACACTTGGAGAATCTGATTCTGAGTCCAGGGATCAGTTGTAGAAGCAACCTCATGGACATTTAGAGAAGCAGTAACCTCTTCCTTGGAACAGCTGGACCTGTCAGGTTGACTAAGGTTGATGCCATGTAAGATGAACTTCTCTTGTGTATTCTAGAATGACTGAGTAACCTAGATTGGACAGGCACTTTTGAGGACATATACTTCAGTTCACTGTTGAAGTCAGATCAGGTTAGTCAGGGCCTTGCATTGCCATTTCGTGAATATCATAACAATTGGTAATTTCTCAGCCTCTCTGACCAACCAGTCCTATGGTTTCATTGCCCTCCTTGTGAAGACCTTTTTCCTTCTATTCTATTAAAATTTAATTTGCTGCAATTTGTGCTTTTTCCATCTGAGACTCTTGCTGTGTATTTCTGAGATGAGTTGTTCCCTGTTTTTTCTATAGCTATTATTTAGCTAGTTGAGGATAACAACAAGGACTCTTTGGTAGATTGTCAAAAACTCCCTGAATTTGTGGTAAATTACAGTCTTTGCTCTCCCTTCATCTTTTGACCCTCTCACTGTCAGCTTGGTCAGGTACTTACTTTTCTGTGAATACAAATGACTTCCAGGACACTTTACTCGACTGCTGTGACCTTCGGAAGAAAAGATCCGTATCACAGTGACATTAATCAATTTCCTTAGCACCCTTGGATGCGTTCTGTCTTGTCCCTGGAGATTTGGAAATGTCCAGTTCTGCTCATCTTGTCCCTGATCCAGTCTTCTGCTACTGTGTGCAGTATTTCAGTCCCACAGACATCACCATGATGCTCAGGTGGAACTCGGATGGGCCAGGGAGCAGATCAATGAAAAACAAGGCAAAGAAAGCACTGAATAATATTGAAGCCTTTCTGTGACCTTTGCCATACCTTTTCCCTGTCATTTGTGGCTTGGTCTCATGCCTTATTTACCAGAGACCCACACATTTACTTTGCTAAAATTTTTTAAGGTGCTAACATGCTTAGAGAAAGTCTGTTTGTTCCCCCTCTAATCCAGCTCTTACTTCCACTTGTGCTCATGTGGTTGCTGTTTCTGTATTGTTCTTAAGTGGACGGTTCCCACTTCCACTTTACACAGACTTTCTGACATTCTGGGGTTTTTCCTCACTTTCCCTTGAGATGTTGTATTTGCTGCATTTATATTTGCTGAGGAAATTTATCATGAGGCTTTTAGCATGCCCAGTTTTTTTACTTGATGACTGCTGCTGAACCTGCTTTGCATTCAGTTGGCGAAATACTTATCTTTGAACAAATAGTTCAATAACCTGGAGTCTCTTCTCATGAGTAATTGACTGTGTTCCATAATTGAATTTTAGCTCTTGCTAACTCGTATGGGAATGTGATACTAGAAGTATGTTCTGAAATGTGAGAGCTAGGGTACAGTCCAAATATAATAATTATAAATTTTTACAGAAGAGTGTATAGTAAAATCAGATCAATCTTTTTCTGATTTTTTAGAGTGGTTGTTTCTGTTTTGTCTATTCATAAAGTGGACAAAGACAATTGTAAGGTAAGTCATCTTGTTTAAACTTTAGGAGTAGCATTCAGGTGTTTCAAGTGTGTATTTAAACACTTTTCCTTCTTTTTTCTTTTTAGAATATTTGAGATATTCCATTAAAAACTAGGCAACTCTGAATACCTGTTTGGTAGCTTTTTTTTTGGTAAAGAATGAGTCATTCTGTGATGAGTAAATTTACTTTTAACAGCAATTCAGAGAATTAGAAAGATAGCTGTTAGTATCCTTATTGTAGTAGCTTTGTTAGCATATATATATTTAATTTTATTTCACTGAAAGAAATTTATAAAATGTACTGTTCATGAAGAGTTATGGCAATAAAATGCAGAAAGCTTAATTACTGCAATCTGTAGATGTAATGGATATGTGTTTAACACAGTTCAGGGCTCACTAACCAGTTTAATGGGTTGATCTCAATTTTCTTATAATGTTATTGTCTTTGCAGCACTTATCATGTACAATAATTTGTGTATTTACATTCTGTGTGATGTATGAAAAAGTACAGAGCTTTTTTTTGTCAGTGTCTTAAACTGGGCAATTCCAGTGGTTTTTAAATTAGGAGTTTAAATGTATCCAAAGCCTTTTTATCATGCCCTTCCTGAAAAGAACACTTTCCCTAACATTGTCTTCTGAGATGATGACTTATCTGAAAAGGCAGATTTCTCTGTTGGTTTGAAGTGATTTAGAAGGCACGTTGTTTACAAATGGTTTGATTTGATAGTTTACAGACATGTAGGATGTTCAGTGACAGTTTTGAGCTTTACGTGGTGAATTAAAATGAGTTTTAAACTCTGATGACTTAATGTAGAACAAAGTAAAATTTTAGCTGTGGTCCTCAGGGATGGAATGTGTATGATGACTCACTTATGGTTCAGAATATGATGGTTTTACTAACTTGCTGAATGGTGTTACGTGTTGGGAAGTCTGTAGCAATAAGTGAAATAAGTGAAACAATTTTTGTACTGTATTCACAGTTCAAGTAATTAATGTTTTAACCTTACCCTCATAATCAGTCCAACTTGGAAAATATTATATTTTTTAATAAACAGATATATCTTTCAAAGCTTTTAAATTGCATGTTCTTTCTCTAGTGTACTTAAAGCAGAGGTGTGATCGACTAATTATCGAAAATCCTTCCTGATGTTCTTTCAGTGATAAAGAAACAAAATACATTCATAGTATAACTATTGTAGAAAATTGCATTTGGCATGTAACAAGAGCAAAGGAAGCATTTCAGTATGCTGTTTCATTCTTCAGCTTCTGGTTGAACCTAAGATGTAATTACTTGTATGCAGGTCAAAAGCCTCTCTAGTGACTTTTTAAAGTACTACAAAAATCTCTTCTTGTAAAATTAATTTTAGAGATGACATAAGAAAGGAACTGGTGACCAAAATATCACTGTTCAGTCTCTTGGACAAGGACTTCTGAATTAGGAGGTAAATGAATGATAAAATACTGACATCTGCCGCTATGGAATTCCACAATTGGTGCTTGTATACTTTTACCAGTGTCAGTCCTGTCACTTTTGAAAAGGTGTCATTTTCCATTTAAGTTTTATGTCTGAATAGTTTTAGGAATAGTTTTAGAAGTTATATTCAGACATATAAAATACACTACAGCAAACATAATTAATGACCAGAAGAAAAATCTTGGACAGATAGAAAATGCAAGCAATATACAGCTATCTAAAATATCTTTATAGTTGTTGATTTTCTATAGGAACTACTTCTGTGTAAGCAGTAGATGAATATGTGCAGTGTATCTCTTAAAAATCTTAAATAATTGTGGGGAAAGTAATGATTTGTTGGAATTAAAATTAGAATTTCAGAAATTATCTGTGACATTCGAAAAAACTGCAGCAAGTTTATTAGAGAGTTGAAAACAGATGCATCAAAATTTTAGACTTATTTGCATAACTCTGATTTCTGGATTCTCACAATTCCTGTCTTTGAACATCAGTGCAGACAGGGTCTCAGTTGTTTAGCATGAGCATCTTGACCTGCACTGTGCTGCTAGAGGAGCACTCAACTTCACTGAGCTCTGAGATGAGCAATGACATGCAAGGCTGATGTGAGTGAAAATAATGAAATCCTAATCAGAATTGGATTGAAATGTTGCAGACCATCAAAGAAGGCTGGTTCATAGGCGGTTTTTATATATTTTTTTTTAATTATTTTTAAAATTGTTTCCTTTCTTTTTCTGGTGAGAGCTAATGCTCACCATTACATGTTTAGGTGTCCTACCTGCTTGAACTAAGACCTTTTCCTTCTAAAGTCTACATGCTTTTTAAATTCATAGTGGAATCTGTAAGATTTCTTAGCTGTGCTGGAGGGAGTTTGAATGAATTTGATGTCTCAGCTTAAAAATTGTATGCCAAGGCTTTGCAGAAGAATGGATTTTGGAGGCCTTAAAAGTCCTTAGTTCAGCCTTATCATCAGTATATGAATTTTTAGGAGACAGGGGAAGCTCCCAGTGCTCATTGAATTGCCATTTGAGAGTTTTTGTGTTACTCGAGTGTACAAAAACTAGAGTTAAAAAATGCAAGAGAAACTTTGTATCCAAACCGAGAGAGAATTGCTAAAAGCCTTCCAGAGACTGTGTTTCAAAATACATATATTTCAAATCAAGGGGATTTTCAAAATGTTCACTACTAAAGTGTCAACAGAAGCTAAACCTTTGAAGATAAGGTGTTTGACATGCAGGAGGGTATTGGAGCATTTACAGAATCATGCAGATGGATGACATTTTATAATCAAACTGTGTTGCTGCAGATTGTACTGAATAGGAAAATGCACTTTGTATAGCTTGTTCTGGAAGATATTTAGTATCTCCTGTTAACGTATGCATGACTATGCCCATAGTTATGTTGAGCTTGCCCTTTTAAGTTTCCGTTTCCACTCACTTTAATAATAAAATAACTGGAAAGCCCCCAGTGCTGACAAATTCTGTGACACATACAGAATGCAAGCATGAAAGGTTATCATACCAGTAGGTACATGGGTTTTTTACATAAATATATGTCAAGATTGTACTAGGGACATGATATATTTAAGTATGACGTTAGCATGTGTTATTTTTGTCTTAACTACGAGAGCAAAACTTTGAAGCTTATTGCTGTATCTCAGGTTCAGAAATGAAAGTGAAACACTTTGATGGACACAACTCTCTTATGTGGTGAAGAGTGAACCTTTTTTAATTAAGGTTTTTGAGGAAACTCTCTGAGGGGCTACTCAGGAGGGAAAAGTAATTGCTCATTTTATTCAGAATTTGTTGCCATATTTTTAGTTTTCCAGTTGAAATTTCCTCATTTTGCATTTGAAAACTTCTGTGTTTTTTGTGGTCTAAAAAGTTTACATTTTGAAGCAGTTCATCAGTTTCACTTTGGTACTGTTGAGGGTGAAAAGTTATAATGCTTTCATTCAAAAAATTACTAAGGCAAGTGATTGTTTTGAATATAAGGTACCGACTGATTTTCTGGAGATGTAGATCTATGCATCTTTAATATCTCATATCAAACAGTGATATACTTCGCAAATGCAGAGCATATAAGCTTTTGACAAGTGCAAACATGATGTTACATTTCTCTGTGTCGTGTTCACTATTTTGCTTTAAACATAAGCCATTGTTTGTTTATGCATGTTAATAAAAATTATAATTTCCTCTTGATACAAAGAGTTTCAGAAAGCCAGAAGGACTTGTGTACAAAACCAAATTGGTAATGCTATCTCAAAATGACTCAAATATGTGTATATACATAATGTGTATATATATTTGTTGCAGCTGTGATTTTCTAAATTTGGAAAGACAGACACATGCAGTTAGAAAACAAAGTGTATTTTCTAATGTTTCAATGCACTGGTGTTCCAAAATTGATTTTGAAAAGTACACAAGTTGACTAATCTCCTGTTCAAGTTTTATAAATTAAAGATTGTTATTGTTCACTCTGTTTTAAATTTTTCTATCTGAAAGAACTAAAATGGTATGATGAAGTAAGTACATTTGAGTTGAGTTGTTTGACAATGTCTGTGACGCTAATTCTGGTTGCAGTGCTGTGTGTAATGAAGAGAGATTGCTATGTGGTTGAGTTTCTTCTCTGAAGAAGTCAAATTATTGCATGGAACACTGGGTATGTGATAGAGAACTACTCTGTAAGGAAGAAAAAGCACAAATAATTGGTTGAGTGGATGTCTGAGTGCTTTCAGATATTCAGAGGAAGATATGAGATTCCTTGGAAAGCTTCCATTAAAACAGGGAGCTCAAAGCTTCATCCAGCCTGGCTTTGGACACTTTCAGTGGTAGGGTATTGACAACTTCCCTGGGCAACCTGTTCAGTACCTCACCACCCTCACTGTAAAAAAAAAAAAAAAAAAAATTCTTCCTTATATCTAGTATAAATCTATCCTCTTTCTGTTAAAAGCCATTAACTCTTATTCTATTGCAACAGGCCCTACTAAATTGCACTTTCTTACAAGTCCCCTTGAAGTTTTGAAAAGTCACAATAAAATCACCCTGGAGCCTTCCAACCACAAGTCTTTCAGTCTTTCCTCAGAAGAGGGGTACTCCAGCCCTTGGATCATTCCTGTATCCCTCTTTTGGACTCACTCCAGCAGTTCCACATCCTCCCTGTGCTGGTACCCAGGGCTGGGTGCAGGGTTCCAGCTGGGGTCTCACACAGCAGAGCAGAGGGGCAGAATCCCCTCCCTCCCCTGCTGCCCACGCTGCTCTGGATGCAGCCCAGGACACGTTTGGTTTCTGTGCTGGGAGTGCCCATGGCTGGGTCATGTCCAGCCTCTCACCCACCAGCACCCCCAAGCCCTTCTCACAGGGCTGCTCTGATCTGTTCATCCCACAGTCTGGGCTGGTACCATGGGTCTGCATAGCCCAGCTGCAGCATCTTGTACTTGGTCTTGTCAAACCTTGTGAGATTCCCATGGGTTCAGGTCCCTCTGGATGGCATCCTGTCCTTCAGTTGTGTCAACAATTCCACTCAGCTCATGTAGTCTGCATATTTGCTGAGGGTGCACTTGATCCTTATGTTTGCGTCATTGCTGAAGATAATAAACTGCACCAGTGTGCTTCAGTGGGTCTCTCTGACAGTGACCTGCACTTTTGGAGCCCAGAGCATGCTTGCTAAAAAGAAAATTGGCTGACAGAAGAGGCGAAGGATGGGTCTTTGTATGGAAATCCAAAGGATTTCTCCAAGATGGTCCAGGGACAAAGACAAAATGGGGTTGAGGGCACAGAGTTAAATATGGGACAGAAGAGGTTGGATCTGAGGATCAAGGTCCAATGGGAACAGGAAAAAGTGGTGCAGAGGAGGGGTAACCAACCAGGGGAACCAATGGGGGACAGGGATGGAGCACTGCAGCAAACCACAGCCAGTGGGGATCAGGAGAGGGGAGAACATTCTAAGATGGATATAATTAAGGTGAAGAGAGGTGGAACAGGGGTGGAGCAGCTGTGCAGACCAATCCAACTCCAGCATTATCATGTGACTGCAAAAGCCTTTGGGAGGGAGGCGCTTCCCACCATGACCTTAGAGGTACGTTTCTCCCTCCCTGTTTCTGCCTTTTGTTAATCGAGGTGTTGTGGTCCAAGGGCCAGGTCTCGGGCCTCTACAGATAAACTTCACTAGTTCCCAATACAGATCTGAGGGTTATTGCTTGTCACTGATGTCTACCTGGACATTGACTTGTTAACCAGCTTCCTCAGCATATGGCTGTCCATGCAATTCCTCATCCACTGAAGAGTCCACCCACCAAATCCATCTCTTCGGTTTAGAGAGAAGGATGTTAAAGGCAAGTGTCTAAAATTCTTTACAGAAGTAATGATAAATGATAGCTTCCTTTGTTCACTGATAGGGTAGTTCAGTTATTCAAGGCCACTTGGTCAAGCAGGACTTGTCTCCTTGAAGCTGTACTGGCTGTCTCAGATCATCTCCTTGTCCCACATGTACTTCAGAGCTTTTAGAAGGATCAATGCCATGACTTTCCCAAGTTTAGAAGTGAGGCTTTTGGGTTCCCAGATAGGTACATTGTTTCCCCTTTTCCCATCCACCTGGGACTTCACCTGAATGACATGACTTTTCAAATATCATGGAGAATGGTTTGGCGACTACAGAATTAGAGAATTACAGAATACTCTGAGTAGGATCATCAAGGTCAACTCTTAAGTGAATGGCCCATGTGGAGATTGAACCCACAATCTTGATGTTACTAGCACCAGGCTCTGACCAACTGATCTAACCTCAGGGTCTCATCAGCCAGTTGCCACAGAATAATGCATTTCATAAGGTCTCACAGACTTACAGGTATGTTCAGATTCCTCAGTGCTAGTGTTTTTTAAAGGCTTACATACGCTAGAAGAGGGGAATCACTTCAAAATTTATTTGTTTTAAGTATTAAGCTGTGTATAGTGGAAACAAATGATTTTCAATTATACTCAACTTGCTTTCTTTAATTAATTTAGAATTTCCTTCAAAATAAATCAGTTTGATATTTTTGAATGCTTCCATAAAGTCATCCTGCTAGTTATATCTTCTCTCATGAGCAGTCCCAACTGCAGTATGTGCTGTGCTCTACATGGCATTCAGTGTTGCTGTAGGAAAATTTTACTGTTTTCTTTTAGCAGCAGAGAAATACAGAGCCTTGCAGCTGAAGATAATATACCTTATATGGTTCCTCAAAAAATCTACCTTATATGGTTCCTCACACAGATCCTGAAAAAACAGAAATAGGGGCAATGCCTTGAAGATTATATAAACATACGTAAAATGTATTTTGGCAAAGACTGATTGAAAACTGAAGCATCCAAAAATTAGCTACTTAGATGCAATTTTGCACGAAACTGTACACTATAGCTTGTAAAGTTGTAAGCCAGCTCTTCATGCTTTATTCTGTATATTCCTTCATTTTGTGGGCATATATATGATGCAGTTGATAATGAGAATTTGAAGACTTAAAGTTCCCCAAATATGATGTGTTCATTGCAAATGACAATGATACCAAAGTCAAGCCAAATTTAACTCTGTATTCCAATGTAAAAAGGTTAGAGTGCCTCAAAACAAGCCTCTTTTTTTTTCCTTCTTTCTCTTCCCCTCCCTTCTTTTTTTCTTTTCCTTTTCTTAATTATCCTTTCTTTTTTGAGCAAATCCTATTTTCCTATGAATTGCATTCTTAGGTGCAGTTAAATGTTTTTGGCTGAATTAGGAAAACAATAACCTGTGACCAATCTAGCAATATGAACTTAATATGATGGTTGGGCTGTTTATAATACTTATAAAGGGAAGAGCTTTTAAAAAACTTGAGGGATTATGCTCAAATAAAAATAATATTTTGTATTGAAAGTTTTTATATGATAATAATAAACGTATACTACCAACACTGCCTGAAATAGAAATAGGAATGCATCATATTGCTAATATTCTTTCTATTAAGTGTTAACTTTTAGATGGATTTTAACTTTCTTATCAATTTATTTAAGAAAAATGACATCTGTAATAATTTGCTTACCATATTGTTTCATACAAAGGAAACTAATATGGGTGTGAAAATGAAAACTGATTGCATAATAGTAGAAAGTGCAAGATTGTTAGACAATACAATAAGAAATGAAAAATATAACACTATAAATCAGAGAATTCACGAAATTCCATTTTTATTTTTGAATCCTGAATTTATCTTAGGAAGATTAGTTTGCACTTGAAGTAGCTAAATTTAATGCACCGTCATATTATCTCTTTGACCAGCGGAGTGTGAGTAGTCCTGATAACTTGACACGTATGTGAGGAACCTGAAAACAAGGAAGACTGTTAAGTATAATCCCAGCAATAATAGCAGGTAGTACGGTACTGTGCAAAAGATACTATCTTTTCCTGAAATTGAGGAGATGGGTGAAATACAGTAAGAACTCCCTTTGGTATTCTCTTCACACAGAAGCCTAGAAATATTTTATTAAATATTAATAACAACATAAAAGACCTTTGGTCTTATTTTCATTTTAATTAGGCAGGATATATATGCCATTCACTTTGAAGCCAAATGCTACTCCTTTGTATTAACCTGCAGGGGGTACTAGAAAATTGAACCAAGTAGCATTTAGCTATTTCTCCTCCTGCCAGAGATAATTAACATCTACTCTTTTGCAGACTCTCTTACTGTTACCTGATCCCCATATACAGGTTTCATATTCACTTCCAAAGCTTGAGCAGTAGGGTATGAAATGCTGCCTCAGCCCATTTCTTACAAATCGGCAGAACTCAGGAAAGTTATTAACCTTCAACTTTAACCTGCTAAACTTACAAGGGAAACTTAATCTCATAATGAAATCAGATTGCTGAGACAAAAAGGACAATAATTCCAGGAGGGAAACCAGGCTGTGTGTAATGTACTGAACCCATTTTGTTTTGTAGTAAAAAAGACAACAGAAGAGCCTAAGAATGGTAGCTGATATGACGGAAGTAGCAAATTTTTTGACATATAAATCTTAGGCAAGAATTAGTAAGAGGCAAATGAAGTAAAAAGGTAAGAAATTAATTGTATGAAGTCTGTGGGTTTCTAGACTTTTAGCTAGCTGTTTATGCTACCTTTCTATCTCATGCATAGATTTTCTACGCCACTTCTAAAGCCCAAGAATTATCTTAAATGGGGCCTTGGAGCTGCTGATGTAGCTGCCATTGATTCTGAGGCCTCAACTGGAAGAACCTTGAAGAGCTGCCAAACTTCTTGGCCACCTTTCTCCTCTGACCAATGGCCTTGGGCATTCACTTTGGCCAGAGCTTGGTGTACTGTAGCCAGCTGTCCAGGAAGCCTAGTACTTATTTTTTCTTAAACCTAATATATTTATCTTTATTAATCCACTGCAGTGCTATAATCTTGCCAGTCCTTCAGTGTGGGACTGGACAGTCGTCTTGGCTAAGCTTTCTTAGAGTAAAGAGTCTGATGAACTTAAATGAGTTACACACATTTAGTGATAGGAAGCAGGGCTGCTTTGACAGGAAACCCACCTGTGTTCTGCTCAAAGAAAAATATTTCTGAATACTCCACTTACTGGTGAATTGACATTTTCTGATTGTCAGAGAAACTGTAACAAGTTCAGCTGTCGCTATAATTTCTTTTGACTGAAATTAACTTTGTGTGTAAGTATTATGAAGCATGATACTTTTTTTCACTGACTTTCTCCTTCATAAAATAGATGGTTCTCCTTTGATAATCTGATACTCAATATTTTCTATATTTGTTTTCCACTTATGTAAAATTAACATAATTCCCTCTTTCCTTCACCTTTTTTGCCTAGTTCTGGCAACACAATTATTCATTTTGCCATATAAAAGTACATGAAGGTGATAGTGTTTCGTCTTCATGTTATGGAAATAGATTTCAGTAGTATCTATGAGGAAACTGTATTGTGGTGATAATCAGAAGTTTGCTTTTTCCAAAACTCCTGTGGAGTGAAGGAGTATAAACAGCTTTGTTTTGCTAACAAGGTGAAAATCAAGCAAACAACAGCTTTCTTCATATCCTAATTATCTTGACTTTTTAGACAAAATGTAAGTGGGTGACAAAAATAGTAATCTCTGCTTTTTCTAAATAAGCTCACATTGGTACAATTGTGATACACTGAGGTGTATTCCTGTGTTGTATGTAAATTTTAACAGGTGTAATCAGATTTGTAAACTTATAATTTCCACATCTGCTGTAACATATCCTCTCAGGTCCCACCCCTATGCTTTTAGAAAAGCCAATTCAGCCTGTTACACAATGATTACAGACCTGGATTAGTAATGACCGCAGATGCTGCAAAACAGATTCTGATGTATCTCACTTTCCTTGTTCACAGATATATATATAATGTATTAGATTAAACTGAAAATATTAAACTGATTTTTTACTGCTAGAGCAGTTTGTTTAAATTTGAAAATGCTAGCATTCAATTGAAAGAAATCCATGTCTTTGCATGTAGAGAGCTGTAAGAGTATAAGCTGTTTCTAATAGGGAGGAAATGGGGAGGAAAAAACTTTTGTTAAGTGCATACAAGTTTTAGCACTTTCTTGTGTCAAAAAATATGTTAAAATAGCAATCATCCCAGCTACTAATTTATGAATATTGCAAGTGTCTGCGTTTAAGAAGCATTAATACTAAAGAGTTTTGAGGCACAGAAGATAGAAATATTAGTCTAAACTTCTGTTTTTACTACATTATAAAGAACTTAAAGGGTTTTGAAGAACAGATCAAAAGTGATAATCTTTTGTTTCTACTAAAAAGAATAAACAAAACCACCTGATTAAGCTTAAAAGATAATCAAACTTATTTGTTTCAGAGGTACAGTAACTGAATTTAGGATATGCATTAAAAATACAGTTTTGCATAATTTATCCTGTGACAGATAAAATGCAATTGTTCCAAAATATTTGAAACATATTGTATGGTTACCATCATGGCATTATAGAACACTGAAGGGTACTTGGAAAACACAACTAAGCCATCTCCTGATCTCTCAGCTAGCATAATGTAAAGATACAATGAAACATCTGACATCTCTGATACTGGAGCACATCTTTCTAGTTTGTTTCGGCCCCATTTTCAGCTGCCAGAGGGTTGATGACTGTGAAGTAAGCCATATCAATGCGTCAGGCCAATGTAAGACAAAACATTAAATTTGGTCTACTTAGAGACCATGGTAAATCTGAAGGAAATTCAAAATGCATCTTTTATAACAATATGAATAGTGTAGCTCTGTTTTAATTGAGTGGTTTACTTATTTGGAGAGCTGTCATTACTGAATAGCAGTACAGAATCTAATTATTTCCATTTCATATTCATTTATGACTGTATTATATGAGAAAGAAAAATAGTTTCCAAACTCCTAATGAATTCACTCTATGTCTGGCATTTTTCTTCAGGATCCAGAAAATTCAACAAATGAAATGGCAATTGTGTAGTCTGTCTCAGAAAAACAGCTGCACAAGTTAGTTCACCACAAAACAAGCTGAAAAAAATGATTTATGGAGTACTGTTTCCTTAATTATTTCACAGAACCTTTCTGGCTCTGGAGATTTGTTTGAGCCAACTATTGCAAATCTCTGAATTCCAGAAATAGTAGATTCCTGTCCTTCCTTCTTTACCTCCATTTTTCATCATGAAAACAAAAGCTGTTTATTCTTTCTAACTTTTCTATATTAATGTTCTTTATATTTTAATAAGAAATGGAGATCTGGGAAGACAGTATTAATCAGATGACTGAGTTTATCTAAATTTTCTCTTGAGTAATTCTAAGGTAATTCTTGCTCTGGCAGTTTTGTGAAACTGTGAAGGAAACTGGAACAGAGTGCAATGTATCTGACATAGACATGAGTGTTTTTAGAATTCACTCACTCAGAAATCTACCCTGATGCATATTTTGGCATTATTTTGTATCTGGGCATGAAAATATTAATAACTACATTGTAATTTGATTTATCCGAACTAAAAGGATGAAGAAAGTTAGTTTAATTTTGACCTTTTAATTCAATGTGCTAATATGAAGAATATCTGGCAGAAGGAGTTTCTTAGTTATTATGAGCAGAGGGAAATTCTCCTCTTATCTTGGGCCCTATAGCTTCTTGGCTTCCTTAATTATGCAGGATGATGAAATATATTAATTAGCCAGAGAGAATTTGGATGGTCTTAAGAGTTTTTTTCCTAGACATTTCTAGAAAACAACCGAGCTAAAGGAAGCCCTTATTTGCTCAGTTTCTAGGAAATAGAGTGATGATCTTGCACAAAAAGGAGACAGAAGCTTTTTTTGGAACTTTACTTCCAGTTACAGTCATCTGTGCTAACTCCTTGCAATTTCAGGCCTTCTCCCTACCCTCAATTTTCCTTTCTGTGTGCCTCCAGCATCAGCTGTATGTAGTTCATATTTGCAGAAAAGGTTTCTTGATTTTTGAGGAGGAAGATTCAGCATGTTTGCAAGAAAATGCCAGTGCACTCATATTTAGGGACATAAGCCCTATTGTGGGGGATCATGAATGTATTATGAGGAGGGTGAGATTGGTTGCCTGTGGGACTCTAACCTAGCAGCCTGAGCTCACAGCTGCACCCAGCCCTTTGTTCTGTTGTGAACCAATAAGGGCTGCAGAATTACTTGTGCAAAACAATTAAAATAGCTTCTGTTCAAGGATACTCCACAAATTTAGTCTAAGTACTACCTAAGATCACTGTCACATTACTAGTCTCATTTTGATTGATTATATTTTATTTTTGTCTGTTCAAACAACCAGGATTTTCTTTCACACAAATTCTCACTGGTACGAATTAATATGTGGCTGAAGTACAAGCAACAGGCTAGAAGGGAGGGATAAATTTGCTTTAATAAGTCTTTTTCGGGTATAAGTAGGACTATTAAAATTCTGAGGGTTCAGTTCAATGGCTGCACCTAATTATCAGCCAAAAAAAGGTTGTAAAATTATAATGTTGTGTTTCAGATTAATTAATTTTTTGCTTCATCACAAATGTTGTTTTAGAATCTTAGAAACACTTAAAGAAATAGAGATTTATGACAAGGAAATAGATGAGAGAGACTGAGAGAGCAAAGTAGACTGTCTCAAATAATATTTATGTTTTGTAACATAAAAAAGCATAAAGGCCATGCTAACACATTGCAAGCTTTTCTGGATTTTGGCATTCCATCAGATAGCTCCACAGAGCACCTACAGCTCTCTGTGGAATTATGTGTACATGGTAAGATACAACTATGTTTGATTAGGATTAAAAATGGAGGTATGATAAATGCTTTCAATTTCTGAGCCCTTTCAGTTGTCTTCTTCCAAGAAGAATAAATGTTACAGCTGAGTCTGGATAGGGAAGAAGGCTGGCAGTAATGAGGGTGAAACACATCCGAGGCTTAAAATGAAACAGAAGTAGTAAGTCTAAAGATGAGTCTAAAAGTACCATTTATCTGAGAAAGGAAGACAAAGACTGAGGCTAAGAAGGTGATGTGTGTTCATGCTTGCTGATCAAATTTTTGGCCTTGCAGGCTAATGGACCCTTACAAGGTTTGTTGTTTAACCTTTTTTCCTTGAAGATTCCATTTTCTTCAAATTTCAAGAGAAATGTGTTCTTTATTTAAATAATTTTTTTCAAAAAAATTCTTGCTCAAATGCCAAGTATTCTCTGAAGGACTTAGGCAGTAATAAAGCTTTTGATGTCTCCAGGCTCCAGTAAAATGTTCCTAACCTGCTGAGAGTTAGGGAGAGCTCTAGCACTGAGTCTTTAGTCAAGCAGATGGACTGCTGCCAGAGAGGGGTCAAAGGATCTGCATGTACGAGTGCCCTAAGATCCAGAAACTAGGAGCAGCAGCAGGCTGTAGCCACAAGTGTAAGCACAAAGTGTTCAGTGGTGGGCTCTGCTCACGTCCAGAATAGTCCTGCCTGAAGAGCAGGATGACACCAGCTAGTCAGAAGCAAGTGGTGTTCCCTATCTTGTTGAACCTTAGTGTTTGTTATACAAACTATTCTTGATGACTTATGTTAATTAAAATATATTTGTAAGTTTTTAAATAAACGTGGTGCAGGACCCTACAGATGCTGAGCAGCTATTCTAGCTCTTGTTGTTGATATGGGTCCATTTCATCATTATCTCATGCCTGTATATTCCCTAATGTCTTTCTTCCTTGAGTTTGGATGTAGGACATAAGGAAAACAAAATTGGTGTCTACTTTCTTTGATCCTAAAAACTTAGGTGACAGAAGAATATAAATAGCACTAGTTTCTTAATCTATGGAGAAAGACTTGCTATTGCATACAGCCCTGTTGCATTGCATGCTAAAAACAGTCACTTCTGTCCTGTATTGCTATGTCACAGCAGCAGGAAAGAGGAACATAAAAGGTGTTTTTTTAATATGCTTCATTTCCATAGTGTTGAAACCATCTTACAACTGAACACTGGGAATAATCGCTTATTTAGTCTCTTTGTTGATTTTCTTTCAAATATTGATTTCTGGGTTTTTTTTAAAGAATTAAAAAATGTCAAGAAGGTGAAGGAAGATCTGTAGTTAAGGAAAAATGTTTGTGTAGTTCCAAAATATAAATGTTAAAATACCAGTTTGTGCTTGTTGGGATAGGTCCACTGTTTCACAGGAACTGGCTTTAAACTGAAATTTTGATAGTAATGTATCTCATGTTCCAATTTATGGAAGAGTTTCCTTTTTGCATTGCATTTGTTATATTATTGCATGTCAGTATTGAAGGATTTGGCCAGTTTTTTGGTAGAATCTTTGTTTTCAAAGCCCCCAAGTTGTTGTAGACATTATGTTATAGACTAAGTACTAGGTGAGCTGCAGTGTAGCTGTAGTGTGTGCTTCCTCTGCTGGGAGGACATTTACATAATATGAAAAATGTGCTTCATATGTACAAGTTCATTTTTGCATATATTTATCAGGAAAGAGAGTGCTCTGCCTTTCTGGGATTTGATAGTTGAACCAGGTGAGATTGTGTCCTCCTGCTGTCTCATTGACTTTTCCATTTTCCCATCGTATTAGCCACCAATTCTCCTTTCTTTAGTGCTGCTCAAGTCACAGAATTTCAGGGATGAATAATTTCAAGCATGAATTCTTAAAACCCATTCTGGAAGAGTTGAAAGCAGATTAATTTGATGGTAGTCAGAATGGGAGAAAGAACAGGGTTAAGGAATAGGAATTGGTTTGGGGCGTTTAGCAGATTTCTTTGCTGTATGGAGGAATAAAATGGAAGATTTCTGTAAGAAGAGCAATGAAGTGAAGAAAACATTCAAGTCACTTGCTTTTGAGTAGTGCAGACTTCAGATTTATTAGTATTTTGCTTTGCTTATTGTTTATTCATTTTAGTACAGTTCCATCCACTGAAAACTATAGTAATTGACCCAATTTCAGGCAGTGATCTCATTAAAAATATAAGTTAAAATAGGATACTACCATGGTAATTAGTTTTTCTCTTTTACTTGCCCTAGGTAGTAACAAATTTTTTCTCATGTCTGTTTTTTTCTTGTCTTGGTTTTTTACATCAAATGAAGTTTAGCTGTCATAGTCAATTGAAAAGTGCACGAATGTGAACTAGTAAAATTATTTGTTTAAAATACAAGTTAAATAAAAGTTCTTACTTAATAGTACGCATAAATCCCACATGACTTATGAAGTATGATCATACAGTGCGGTACTGGTCTAAGCCTCCTACCTGTTGTTACAGCTGAGTAATGACTTCATAAATGTGTGGGTGTAATTTTGAAACTGAAAAATGCCTTCTTGTGAGCTATTAATATCTATCTGCAGTAAGAAGACTTATGCTTTAATGTGTATCTACTTCTGAATTTCATTTAAGGTGACTTACTGAATCCTCAAATAAAATCCAAAGCTCCTGTATGGAGTAACCAGAATGCACATGGTCTTAACTGATTATCTCTGTGTGCTCATGCTTGCTGCATTTGTGTACACTTAAGTGAAAGTTAGTGAGTAGATGAATAATGACATTTCTGTTTGATTGTTTTTTCTTCAAATAATTTCAGTTTAAAACCAAATAAGGCATATTGTCAGTGTGTGCATTCACTATACTGGTTGTCACACGTTTTGGGAGTCCACAGGGAATAACACAGATCTGTGCTTCTCAAATGGTGTTTTGTCTGATAGTGGAGTTGTTTGTACCATGTTTGTGAGTGAAGTGTGGGGTGAGCTCCTTACGCCAGGTGCAGAATCCCTTTTGAAGTTGAGTCCATTTTATAAACTTTGGGTTCCAGCTGCATTTCTTTGGTTCCATCCATTTCACGTACGCACCCATCTGCTAGGAAACTATCTGCTATTTTCTCAATCTACAAGACAATTACTTATTTTGAAAATAAATTAGTTTTTCTAAATTACATGACCATTTCATCTTTCAGTACAAAAGCTGTAATTATTTAACTGCTAGTGAATTCTTTAAGTATATTTACACTTCCTCTCATGCATCTTAAGCATTCGCATATCTTCAAGCCAAGAACTGCATTCTTCTGATTCAAGCTGTCATCTTCAAGCCACCCACGCATGGTGGTTTGGTGTAGGCATTTTTCAGATAGGTTTTTAAATAAACCAATCCACAGATGCAGATGAATAGAACGGATTGTGAAAGTTAAGGACTGATTTGCAAGTTAAGTGGGCTGTTATGGAGATGGGGTTTGCCACAGCCAGACTGGCATAGATAGCAAGTTGTCCTGCCTCTTGGACCTCAGCTAGGGGGATCGTGTCTGGCATGCCTGTGGGGCTTGCTTTGGCTTCAGCGACAAGCCAGACTTCTATGAGCCCATTGGGCAAGCTACTATGAAATTTTGCTCCAAACATTTCTTTTCTCAGTCATTGGAGCAACCTCTGAGTCAGCCTCCGGCCACTGTCTTTCCTCAGATATCCAGTCTTTTTCCAAGCAATGACTTACGTGGCCGGATATAAGAGTGGTCTTACCTACCACCAGTTCTTTGCCCTCTCAGTGCTTTTTTCCCTCTTACAGAAATTGGGTATTGTTTCTTTTCTTCACCATCACTTTTCACTATGTCATCTTTTTACGTCTTTATGGGTGTCTTTCGCTGTCTAAGCTGGTTTTGCTTGTTAGTTGGTTCTCTGGTTTGTGCTGGGTAAGGATTCTGTTTTCTTCTGAGACAAAATTGAGGATGCCTGAACCAATAAAGATTGATACTTGAATTTAAGTTAACTAAAACATATACAGCTTCTCAGGATCAAGACATAATCTTGGAAATAACCTGTTGGAAAATTGGTGTTACATGTGATCTATGTACAGTGTTTAGACATTTGCCATGTTTCATATTTTGGAAATTGCTTAACTTAGCAGCAGATGGCAGGTACTTTAAAAGCAGAAGCTATGTTTGTTACAGAGACTTTTAAATTAGGACATAACATGAGTGAAAATGTTATACTAAAATAATAATTTCATCCATATTAGGTTTTTTATGAACTTACATTGTTGAGGATTCGTTATTATAAACAGCAGCTTTCTGCATTCCATATTTTTATGAGTTTCAATGAAAGTGAAAACTCTGTTTAAGAGTTTTCTACAAAAAAATCACAAGGATACATTTTACTGCTACTTAGACGGTTTGTAGATGACTGGCTTTAGTTTCACCACTGATTGTTAATGAAATGTAAGATGTGCACAGTACTCTGAAAGAAGAAAACTAGAAACTTGTCAGCTAAATCAATCTGCTGTGAATCAAACAAAGGATGGGATGGGATGGGATGGGATGGGATGGGATGGGATGGGATGGGATGGGATGGGATGGGATGGGATGGGATGGGATGGGATGGGATGGGATGGGATGGGATGGGATGGGATGGGATGGGATGGGATGGGATGGGATGGGATGGGATGGGATGGGATGGGATGGGATGGGATGGGATGGGATGGGATGGGATGGGATAGGATAGGATAGGATAGGATAGGATAGGATAGGATAGGATAGGATAGGATAGGATAGGATAGGATAGGATAGGATAGGATAGGATAGCTGGGTTTTGCTTGATTTAATAAACAGTATTATTACTGAATTAAATTTTGGATTTTTTTTGTCAGAACACAATTTTTTCCAATGTGTTTTGACAGTGCCATCAGCTGTGAGAAACTACTGACTGTAGATATTCTTTGCCAGAATGATGAATCTATTTCCAGTAAGCTAGTTGCTTCATCTTGTTGGATATACTCTTGGGCATTTATCACGTAATTCCCTTAATTCAAACCAGTTGTGTACATATTTTGTAATTGATGAATTACTCACAGTAAGTAAATATTCATGCAAAATCAACTATTTGTTAAATTTAAAAAAATACTGTTTAACAGTTTTTGTACCAGAAATTAGCAGAGTTCTTTTTACTGTGTCTTTCCACAGCAAACAAATTTTAAATATGAATTAGTGTACCTAAAAATGCTATTTACAGTTATTACAACATTGACTCTATACCATTTCAGGTAAGAACACATTTACATTGCAACTGTATGTTAAATACTTTTATCTGCACAGTGAGTAATACCAGATCACTAGTCCTTGAAATAACATGTCATTAAATTTGTGGAGATGAAACAACTATTCTCCCATCAAATTCTGCACTACATTTAGATGAAATGCCTTGGTTGAGTAACGTCTTTGAAGAATGGGTGTTACTTCCCTTAGCTCTGATTATAGTTGGCAGACATTATGTGTTCTTTGTGTATTACCAAAACAGAACATCTATCTGTGGCATACTCTGTCTTTTCTTCATAAATGGATGCAGCTTTGGTGTGTTGGATGTATTTTAGTGCGTTGTTTGCATTTGATTAATTTGGTCTTACAGCTTTTGTGTGTGTAAGTTTCTTACCCCTACTACTGAATATATATGATTGATGCAGTGAACTGTTGGCTTCTGTTCTGTAAATATTTATCAAAAAGTATGCTCCTCTGCCTAATGGCTTTTCAGTGTAGGAGGCAGCCAAATAACTATAGTCTGCTTTTTTTTTTTGCTCTTTAATCATTATTGTGTAAGACACTGGCAAGAACAGGGTTTTTTTTAATCTATAAACACTATTTCATGCTTCAACATATCCATTGTTTGGTCAAAGTTATGAAATATTGTTGCTCAATGAAACTTTGTTTTCAGCATTTCCTGGTAAAGCAGTAATAGAAGAGATAAAACAGTAAAGGAAGGGGCAGATAATTAAGTAAAGAAAATTACTAGGAACACATGCAAGAAAGAAGCAGAAGATGCAGAGTCAGTAAATTCAGCCTCATATGGTTTCAGGTCTTATGATTTGGACAAATAGTTTTCTATAATCAGAAGCCTAACTGGATGCTTTTCTAGATTCCATGGCTGCAGTGAAAAGAATAATTTGTGACTAAAATATTCTTAAGGGGAATAAGGTAGATATTTGCTGTCTTCCAATTTGTGCTTAAAATGTGTGTAAGAATAGATGCTGATTAGTGTGACAGCTTATTTGGGTGAAAAATTAAAAGATGTTCAATATTTAAATAAAAAACCCAGTAAATGTTTGGTGGAGGTGGTGATGGTGGTGGTACAGCTCAGTATCAGAAGCAGTGAGTTTCTTGAAAACACAGCTCACATTTTTCTGGCATGTAGGTCTGGTATAAATTTGATAGATACAGCTTTAGTCATTCTCCATGAATGTCACCAGTGAGGGAAGCCAAGGCTGAAGGGAAGGATTATGCTTCAGGGTTTGTGGTGTTTTTTGGGATCCAGTGTGGGGTTACTTTAGAGTATATTCATCCCTTGTGCTGGTAGCAAAATCTTACCCCTAGCACTATCACTGGCTTAGTTTTAGAAATTAGTAGTATTAGCAGAATTTATTGAATTGTTGTTGCCTTTGACTATTAGGACAGGCTTGCTAAAATCCTCTCAAGCACTGCAAGATCATAGAGAAAGTCGTATTATTTATTTATTATCGTATTTATTAATGCTTTCATTCTACAAATTTGATTTCAATTGTTATAATAATTTTTTTCATTCCCGTAGTTTTTTGCCTGGAAAATGTATCTCAGTTTTTCTTATAGGCATCATCTTCTAATATTATAGAAAAGCATAAAGCAGAAATCTTCCAAACTGTCTATAATTTGTATTATATAAGATGTTCAAAGGAATATGTGTTTTTATAGACAGGAATACAGTAGTACTGAAGCTTGTGGTGCAGAAAAAATAGTAATTGAAAGCTGAATCATTAAATTAAAAAATTTAATTAAACTAAAATTAAATTTTAGTTTGTTTCCAAACAGTTTATTTATCTCAGAATGTATTGAAAGTATTTTTAGGAAACATCAGTAAGAGAGCTGAATGTCTCCTGGCTTATTCCACGTTATGTAGTAGAAATTAGTATAGTTTTTTAGTTGAACACACATTTACACAGTGTTATACCACCTTGTTTTGAACAACTCCTATAAATATTCCTCTTACGTATATACATATATTTACATTTGAATATATTTGCATGATCTTGCAGAAATAACTATTTGGAAAGAAATTTTTGCTTACCAACTGTTTGTATAAATTGAATATTTGTTTCAGATGCATGTTAAAATGTTAGACCTTGTAATTTTCAAAATACTTTCTCCTGGATAAAGGCCATTTCCTCTGTTTTAATTCATAAGCATGCTTCAGTGATTTGAATCCATATCTTCCATTTTGATACAATTATTTCCACATTCTCATTGTTTTTTAGTTCTCAAAAATTAATTGTTAGTCCTGCTAAGCAATCTTCATGTCTGGTTAAGGTAGTTACCATTATTGACCTTCTGAAAATGCTGATAGTCTAAGAAGTTTTTAATGTGCTAAGAACAGCTAACTGTTACACTTCTCCACTGATCTGTACCTGTCATTGTTCTTCTCTAGTTTTTGTAATCATACTTTAAGATTGCAACAATAATACGGGAGTAAGATGAGGCAAAGCCGTGGCTTCTTAGAGACTTTGTCTAGTAGCAGTTTTAGTTTAGTTTACATGCAAATATTGTCCCTAAGGTGCAAATTTTAGAATGGACTTGCTAAGTCTTGTTTAGTATGGTTCTTTGGAAGTCGTGATTAATATCATAAAAATATGTAGTGTTAAAAAGAAGTAGAGGGTTTGGCTGTGTTAATTACTGTCAAGTAGTTTTTTTCAGCTTTTGGCTGATACGAGTAAGGTAACCTGTCTGTAACAGAACAGAATTTCTATTAATAGTACCTCTTTTGATGATTTACATGTCTTTCTAAGAAATAGAGTAATTGATTTCAACTGAAATGTGAAAAATTGAAGAAGGTACTTAATAATACCTTTGTACTAACTGAATTTCTGTGTGTTTTTGTAAATGTTTATGAAATTTGAAATGAAAACACTTAAAATGAACAAGGGATCTACATTTGTGGTATAGATACATCAGAAACTAATAGTTGCATTTTCTCTTTTTTACGAACTCTAGGGGGGACGCAAAGATTACCTCGCACAATTGGAGTGTCATTGGCAAAAGAACTAATCTTCTCTGCACGCATTGTAGATGGCGAGGAAGCAAAATCAATAGGATTGATTAGCCATGTAGTAGAACAGAATGAAGCAGGGGATGCTGCATACAGAAGAGCATTAGCTCTGGCAAGAGAATTCTTACCTCAGGTATAACAAATGATTTTCATCTTGGTTTTTAATTCTTACTAAATAATAAGACTGAAAAAGAAACAGCTTTATTAAAGAGAACTGTCACAAAATTATGTATCAAAAAGCTGTGCTACTTATGCCACAAGTGATAAGAAGTTTTCTTTCTTGTGTTGAATGCTGTTACTTGGAAACTATTTCATAGCAAAGAAGAAACCTCTGTCAGTCCTCATCCTGCTGTGATGTGATCTGTCTTCATGTGTTCTGGTTTTCAACTTTTAAAAAGAATGAAAATATTATCCAGGTTTTATTTTTCAGTATAGCAATTGTTTTAATAGGTTACTTTGTTGCTTTTGAACTCAGAAGAGCAGTAACAGGTCCTAGGTAGAAAATTCGTAGGAGGCAGAAAAAGAAAATAATCAATGAACCACTTTATTGGATCACAAGTGTAAAAGCTAAAATTTTTCATTGGAAATATAAAATGTTATACCTTAGGTATGGCTTTTAATGGTGGTCATTTGTGTCTTGAACACTTTGATAGAAAGAAAAAAATTAAAAGTACAGTAGAAAATTTAATGTACAGTGGTTCTGGAAAGTTGATTGATGGTTACAAGTTCTTGTTAAAGCTGCCTCATAAGCATTTAGTGTTTCCCAAATCAGCAGGCCTAAACATCCAGGAGCTGATGCTAATGGATAGGCACAGGACTGAGATAATTCCCAAGGGTATCTTGCAGTTCTGAAGGACATTGAAGGCGAATGTGGGAATCCCTCTGCTCACTGGGGATCTATCTCAGTGGCTCGTGAGAGAGTATCATCTCTTGACCAGAGCAGGCTTTGCAATGGCATACTGTAGGTGTGAAGCTTGCATCAATTAATCTTATTTCATGATTACATATTTTCACATGTCTCAATTTTTTGATTTTGGGGACATAGGACTGACCTTACAAAGACCTGTAATGATATATCTGATCCTTGTTTTGAAGGAAATTGATGAAACTTGAAAATAGTATACTTTTACTTTTTCTCAATATTCAAACTACCAGTTTAGAAGCAAATGTCTACTATAATGAAAAAATCTAGGATATATGACTTATATACTATAAATATAATGAAAGTCCAAAGTCTAGATGGTCCTAATAAAAGAATATTGATGACTCTTCAGAGTTACAAATCAGACTCTTCAGTTACAAATCTTGCAGATTTTGATGTAAATGAACTTTTCCTCTCATTTTAGGGACCAGTAGCAATGAGAGTTGCAAAACTGGCTATCAATCAGGGAATGGAGGTAAGGATCTGTACTGTCCATGAAAGTAGGCTGGAAGTCAGGTTGGCAACAGTTGTACTGTGGTGAAATTTTTCAAGAAGTGTTTGTATTTTCTCATTGTGTAGTCTTTTGACGTTTATTTGGTCAAAACTTTCTTAAGAATGAAATGCAATTTTTGTATATCTCAGACTCCTGAGATGCTGATTTCTGTAACAAGGCTTAGTAACCTCAAGAGTAGTGAGCTCTGCTAATTATTAATAGTAGAAAGTAAACATCAACTACTATGTACAAATTGTGTTTCATATCTCAGGTGGGAAAAATGATCAAAGTCATATTCTGTCAAGTCTGTCAAGCTTGCAGTTTAGTAACTAGTAAAGTTAAAGGCTGAAGGGCATGTTTTTTATTTTTAACAGCTTAATAGCAGTTAGTGTTAAAATTTCACTTAGAGCCTGCTTGATTCTGATTACCACTCCATTGCCACACTATTGACCTGGCTCTAAAGCTCATTTAAAATCCCATCTGGACATGTGTTTTACTTTAGGTGTATATATCCTAATGCTGAGTGCTGCAGGTCTGTTCATATTTAAAGTTAGGCTCTGTACCAGGACACCTTTTAGCTCAATCTGGTGCAAGGGAAAAAGGATCATGCCATGTGTAGCATCTGAATTAATGAAGATGAATTTGTCCTTTTTTTCTTAAAAGTCACAAAAGCAACCAGCGAGTTTAGCAAAGCGTAATGCCAGTAAGCAGTGACCTGAGAACCAACTCAGAAGCTATTGCACAAAGAGTATGTTAGGTTTCCACAGCAAGTAATAGTGAAATTTGAGATTTATTTCAATACCCAAGGTTCAAAATGCTCCAGGTTATCTGACTAACAGATATAATGGATTGAAAGGTCAAAATAATGATCTTTATAGAATTAGGGATGATAGGGATAGGTGGACTCAGAATAATCATCTCTAGTTCAGTCTTGAGGCCCAAGACAAGATCTGCTGTATCAAAACCTATCAAGGCAAGTGGTCATCCAAGCTATTGTTACAAAACTACCCTGGGACAGATTTCATGGCTTCCTTTGATAACTGACCTCCTCTTGAAAACTGCTTGTAGTGCATAGCCACAGTCCTTCAGTGGTTAAGTGGAGAGCTAGGAGCTAGTGAATTCTGCAGGATCTGGTGCTTGAGACACCAGATGGAGAAATAGTGAGGCCAAAATTCAGCCTTTTCAAGTGTTCAGGAGCTCTCAAAAACAAACAAACAAAAAAAACCCAAAAAACAAAAAACAACAACAAAAAAAAAAAAAAAAAAAAAAAAAAAAAAAAACAATAGATGATGATGATGGTGCAGGACAGACATGGACCTCTTTAATCTTCTATTTTAAATCCTTTTGAACTTGAATATGTGTTTAATTTTGGCATGCTATCCTGTATCTTACATGCCAATTTGAAGATACACGGTTTCAAAAAAAATATAGCAATGCATCTTTTCCCCTGTAGTAAATGAAATTGTTATAAATATGCAGGTAAATAATGGTTCTTACTTAACCAGATGAATCGTGGTAAAGAGCAGATATTTTTTAAGTGTATTGCATGCTAGTTGTATTGCCAAATCAGGAGTCTGTTACAGAAATACTAACCACTCTTACCACATGTCAGTGTAGCATTTCTGTATTAAAGCAGTGTAGAAGAGCTTTGCAGAAGTGTGTTAGAATGTGGCATATAAAAACACAAAATTTATATTAGGTGTGAGGAAATAATATATAATACATTTTAAAAAATATTTTTAAAATCATTGTATTCTTTTCCTCAGGTCGACTTAGTAACAGGTTTAGCAATTGAAGAAGCTTGTTATGCTCAGGTATGTAAATACGATTATATGAAAAAAACACAGGAAACAGGATTTTTTGATGCCTGTTATGAAACATGCAGAAATTCTACTAGAAATTGCTCTGTGATTTCTTCTGCAACCTTTTTGGCATTTTATTTAAATTCCATCTATTTGGTCTGATATGGTGAGGAATTTAAGGGAGGAGGTGTGGGTCAGGGCAATAACACATCTATACCAGTACTTTTTGGGTGAAGATAGTGAAGCAGTTCAGCCATACACTTAGCCAGTCATACGCTACCATGCCAGTCCAAGGACACCCTTGCTTTTACTTTGTTTTGGTTTAACATAAACTAGTACAAAGGACACTTCACTAAAATGTGCCACTAATGGCATATGTGCTAACCAATAAGAATTTGAGACAAACCTCTTTGATAGTGAAACATGGGAATGGTGTGTTTGAGATTGTACATTCTTGGACTTGGAGACGAGTTTTTATGATGGGAATAGAAGCAACAGCATTATATGCTTATTGAAGATGTGGTAATCAGATTAATACCCTTCTTTTCCGTCCCAAAAACTCAAAATGAACCCAACCAAAAAACCCCAATAAACCTGAACCCAGCTTTCCCCTCTCCCCCTCAAAAAAAAACCTAAACCACACCAAAAAAAATTGAACAAAACATAAACCACAGAGACTTTTTAAAACACGTCTGTTTGGAGAAACCCAAATTGTTTGTCAGCCTTTTGTCGTGTCCTTGAAATGTCTGATACATTCCTATATCTTCCTAGATGGTTTTAATTTTTCTGTTGTATTATAATTTTTCTGATGCATCTTGGATGCGTTGAAGAACTAAGACTTATATGAACTGTTTTTCTTGCTATTGTTTTGGCGTCAATAATGAATTGTTACTCTGCTCATTGCAGACTATCCCAACAAAAGATAGAATTGAAGGCCTTCTTGCATTTAAGGAGAAGAGACCTCCTCGCTACAAGGGAGAATAAAAGAATCTGATGCCTTTAAAATACAGGGGGATAAAAGTACTTCTATGAGGACCATTAAGGTGCACTTTGCATCTGCACCTGGAATATCACAATCACCAAAGTAACAGCAAATCATACAGATGTTACAACATTTTCAATGTGTTCATACTTGTACGAAATCAAGATAGAAATGTGCGTCAGCTCATGCTCATTACAGTTTCTGATGGTTGATCTGTGTGTTGGCAAAGTTACAGGTTCATGCAGCATTTTTAAAATTTCACGTGTATGAAACATACCATTCCACAATTGAAAAAGCTGTAATTCTTTACATAGACAAAATGTAACTGTGATGTTAAGCATAAGTCTGCTGTATCATTTTATCATAACAAAAGCAACTACTGAAAGCAACTACTACCAAAAATAAGAAATTGTACCAAATATGCATTTAAATCATTCTGTATATCAGTAAAAATCATATTTGGGTATTCTATTGGAATATGTATATTATTAATAAAGATAGGGGAAATGAAAATAATGATCATTTAGAAAACATTAAGCTTTGTTTATCTTACTTACTCTATCCTAAGCAAAATGAAATTCACTTTAGCACTTAATGGTGTCCTTTTGATAAAGTTGTTGCCATTATATTCATTTAATTATATGAAATGAAGACATTTTCGAGGCCAGCCTTTAATTATACATTCTTGTCTGTTAAACCTGTCTTTGTCTTGCATTTTTCCAGCATATCATCTGATCAGCACTGTAATGCAACTTTATTTCACTTGCCCCAATTATTTTAAATTTTTAATGATTGTATTAAAGATGGTTGCGTGGGGATATGACCAGTGTGCTGTAATAGAACCTAGAATTATCTTTATCTCCAGAATATTCTTTTTGCAAGTTTTATGAATGTATATTTATATACAACATGGATGATGTTGAAAGGTTCTTTATTTTGTGGTGGCCTCAGAGTTTTTTTTCATACCTTGCAAGAGAAATGCAGTAGGTTTCATGGTAAGAAAACTTGTGATTCATACTGTATATTTGCAGTGGACGCAGCATATACAGCAAATGTCTGGAAGTAACTTCGTAGAAAGTATTTTTGTTAATTTGACTGGAAAATAAACATGGCTTAGCAGTTCAAGGCTGTCTTTTTATATTAAAAAGAAATTTATTCTCTCTGCATTACCATCGGCTCATGAAACTTGTGCATGCCTTGCTTTTTCTGCAACATTAGGTATGGTCACTGTCCATATGTATGATGATAAAGCAGCTCATCAACATGAAATGACAAGAACTCATTTAAATTCATATTTAGACATATCATTACATGTAAATTGATTATAACTGGTAGAGCTCACACTTTGTTGACTGGTAAACTTGCTGAGTCGATCATTTCTTGCACAATAATTTGCAAATAAAGTACTGGTACTTGTTTTGATAGCTATATAAAGCCTAGAGGGTCATTTTCTCATGTTTTTGAAATGCTAACATGTCATTTTCATTTTTACTGACTACAAAATAATTATGTTAATAGGAAAAAAAATATTAAGCGTATGCTGATGGGTTTCTGTTGCATAACTTTGATATACAGTCTGGTTCTTGAGCTGCCTCTGTTTCTACCAAGCATTGATTAAGTAGCTTCTGTGGATGTCTATTTGAAAACATCTAATAACTTTAAATACTGTGGCATATGAATGTGTAGCTTCATGCCTTTAACTAGTAGTTTTGATCTCAGAAAAAAATTTTGCTGTCGCAGTGGTCTCTGCATTCATTTTCTCAGAAGATAGTGAGTGTCATATCATAGCAATTGGAGCTCCTTCTTTGAAGTCAACAGTTTGAATGTTATTGCAAAGTGAGTATTAGTAGGACAGTTTTTAAAGGTATTTGGAGTGATGTTGAAGTAGTTCTGGAGGAGCAATATTTTAGCAAAAGATGTGTTAATCACTTACTGCCTCATTTATTAAGTGATGTGTTACGATGGCTGTAGTGCTCTTAAGTAATAGCAGCATTAGAACTCTGCTTCCATGAGAAGGTTGGTTCTTTGTAACAAAAATGCTCATATAAAGGCTGACTTTTCCTTGTGAAAGGTAAGGTCTGGCAAATCCTCCTTCAAGTGCTTAGGCTCAACCTTTTCAGTTCCTGGTCAAGCCATGTTTTTCTCCACAATACCTCATTGATGAATGAGCCCTGGTCTCTGCTGGTTTTATGAGAGGCCCTTAGACATAAACAGCTTTTTCTCCTGCTGAGCTGAAGTGATAGTGAGTTCTTCTGCACTTCACTGAGTAACACAGGTAGGTTCATTATCCATTATTAGTTATCAGCTAACTTTTTAAAGTTCAACTTAGTGAATTGCCTAGAAATTCTCTGTTTTATGCAGAAATTAATGTGACTTTATATAACACATATAATTTTAGCCTTTAATGTAGAAAACTGTTTCTATTTTCAACATTACTGAAGTAACTCACATTCTTAGTAGTTTTACTGTATTTCTGGATAAAGTTTTCATGTCTGCATGGCTGTAGTCGAGTGCTTTTGAGTAGCTCACCTGTAATGAAAAAAAGGTGTGTTTTATTTATTGTAAGATTATGTTATGATAAGTTAAGTGCTTTTGGAGATGTTTTCTATGGAACCTTTTCATGACATTTGCAGTTATTGGTTGAAATTCCAGTTGAAATGCCCATTTATTGTTGAAATTCTGTCAGTCTATGTGAAATTAGTCAGAGTCCTACATCTAAGTTTATGTTGATGCTCTTCTACAACTGGTTTTAACCAGCTGCATTTAGAATAGTAAACATCAGGATCATTCTCAACTGCATTATATTTCACTCAGTCATTGCTCTTTAATGCATTTAATCATAATCACATTTGTTGGAGAGATCACCACACAAGAGGGTAGAATATCATGCTTGGAAAAAGTAAAGGGTTTTGGCACTTTACATACCAAACCCAGGTCATAGATGCAAAGTGAAAAGAGTAGTTGAAATCTTGTCACTGCATAGTCATGCAAGAAAATCCCTGAAAAAATGTCGTCTGAGATTGGAGAGGGGATTTATTTACAATTTTTAATAAAATCATTATTCAAGTGGTGTGCATTGAACAGGATGTGCTTTCATGTCTCATTTGTGGAATTTTTGCCTTGTTCTTGAACCTAATGACACTGCTGAAAAGCTATAGTGTTTCATTGTCTGCTGAGGCTGATACAGGCTGTGTACTCAGCGTGTGATAAAGTTCATGATGATGTGGTTAAGATGTTCTTTTTCTGCACACTTTTAGAAAGAGAACTATCTCCAAAGATGAGAAAAAGAAAAATGGCAAGCAGATAAACCAAAAGAAGAGTTGTTTTCAGCAAAAGGTAATAAAATTTCTCTTGTCTACTTTGTGGGATTACAATGACTTTTTTTCTATTTGTGCCCTTTTTTTTCCTGTTCGCTTTTGTTTCCTCTAAGTCTCGGACATGAATGTACAGGGAACACTTTTAAAAATGTGTATGGGTTTCTTTCATTTTATGAACATTGGGTTTTTATAAGCAAAATTAGTAGAGTTTAAAAAATTTTCCTGAAAGGTGTTTGAAAGATATAATCAGAAATTACTGTGTTATCACTAAAGATTAGGTAATGTACCTTTTTTATGGATTTAAATCATGCTCTGTTTTAACCTTGGAAGAGAGTTGAATAGAATTTCTGTAGTTATGCAGAATATGCTGTATTTACACAATGTGTTCATTATGCTTTATAATATATATGTGTGTGTACTGGCATGTCATATACATGCATTTGCATGTGTACGTGCATATGTATGTGTGTACATGTAAATAAAATTATCCAGACTGCCAGGCTAGACCAAATCATCCCTCAGGATGTGATACTGCTATTCTGCTTCAGGATGTTTTGAGTTTGTTTGTGCAAGAGCACAGCCAGCAGAACAGTGGGCCCCACAGAACACGTTCCATGACTGCTACAAGTGGGCATACTTACCATGTGTTCTGTAGCACAGAAATTCTGCTGCAGAAGCACCAGGCCAGTAGTGAGGGTATGCACGTGTGTTACCGTGTATCTAGTCGTGTACATATGGTAGTTCAAGGCTAGAATAAATGCAGCAGGAGTCCAAGTGAGTTCTTAAGTTTCAACAAAGGTGTGGCATCCAGATAGCAAATTCCTCCCAGTCCTATAATATCATTTGCTCCTGCAGTTTGGAGAGGCCTGCAGCAATCATGAGCAGCTCATTAATCAGCCACTGTCACAGATTATAAGATCAGTGTCTACTCTCTTTAAATAAGTCTAGACTTAGATTTCATCTTCAGCTTTTATCTAGGAGATAATTCTTCCAAGGACACTCATTCACATGGGAAGAAATATGAAGTATGTTAAAAGAATTTATTAGAGAGGGTGTGAACATTCTGTGTCAAAGCTAACTCCTATTTGCAATACTTGAGTTCAAAATAGTACATTAACCCTCTAAGGCATAGTCTGTACATGTATGTTTATAAACTCTTCAAAGCTCTTGCTAGTGAGTACTATCCTTTGATTATAATTTCTGAGGCATATGCTAATAAAGCTTTTGTTGCTGAGAGTATGGTGAAGTTTTCTTGTTGCATAATATAACCACTTTCAGAAGAACATGGAAAGTTTGTTATTTTTGTAAGGAACTTATACAGCAAATTGTTGCTTCTGTATTCTGGCAACTGCTAATTGATTTAACATTTTCCCTTAAGCATAAGGTACTCTGTGATATCATCTTTGGCTCAATTCTTTTTAGTATGTTAAAAATTCTGATGCCAGTTGTACAAATTTTTTTAGAATGTGTCTCTTCCATGCTTAGAAGGACAAAGTTAAAAAATATAATTGTGAGGATAGAGTTGTGTTTTCATGACATATAAATGCTAATAATGCATCTGTAGGCTTGTGTGAAAAGAGTTTGACTCTCCATCTTTTGTGTAATAAATCTTTACTGCTGGGGCTATAGTCTTCAAAGCTGAAGGATTTTTGTAAATTCGTGTGAATATCCCCAGCTAGTGACCCCTCAGGGTGAATGGTTCATGTTGTCCTGTAGTTATCTTTTGTCCACTCCGTCCAAGAAGAGGTGAAAGGAGAAGAGAGCTAGGGAACATGCTTCTAAGAAGCAGAGGTCTTGGAAGAGTGTATACGAAAGAGATTTTGTAGGGTGGGTTCAGGCTGCGTTCTCAGATCACAGTTAATTTCAATACAGTCATTTCTAGTGTCTTCAAGAGCAGTGCCACAAAGTAGATCTTCTTCTCTATTGGCTGGTTACAGCATCTGACTTCTGTACCCAAAAGACTTGTAGAGATTGTAACCTCCAAACGTGATTCCTAGAGTGTCTGTATAACACAGGAAAGGAGGCAGGAGCCACAAAAATAGCATAACAAGAAGAATTCTCTCTAAGTTACAAGTTCAAAAATAAACACACGGACATGGGGTTTTTTTCCACTTTGAGTGGAATGAAATTCTTGTCTCCATTTTGGATTTTACAAACCTTATCTGACATCTGTCCTCTTTTGAGAAAGTGAAGAAGATATGCTATGGCACTTCCATCTGTATAACTGCTCTGTAGTTGAAGAACTCATGAAACACCAAAGCAACTGTTTCTGTTCTCTCCTTTCACTTAATTGACCTGAGCCAAACTTTCCTACAGTAGTGACCTGTTCACTGGATTCTTTGAGATGATGAAGTTTCTCTACTTTAATTACTTATTATACAAGTTAATTTATTGGGATATGGAGATAATTAAATCCATCTAATAGTTTATAGAGGTAAGGTCTATCTTGGAGTTCCCTCATGCAGCAAGTATCACACTGATTTTCTAACAGATGCTGTAGCAAGGATGTTCTTTGTATAGGCTCCTGTTTGCTAAACATGAATATCCTTAATGAGTCAGACTCCTTAGACATGGAAGGTTTCATTAATCCCAAGAGGCCTTGGATACAGCACTTTCTAAGTGCAGTTGCTTAATATCATCACTTCCTGATGTAAAATCTCAGCAGGAATTCTGAGAATGTAAATTTTGGGCCAAGATACCTATGTCTGTGTATAGAGATGTCTTAGTTTTGTGATTGTGCTTCTAGTCTGCTTTACTCTTTAGGATTCTTAGTTAAGCTTGAAAATACTTCCTCTGTGTAAGCAAGGGATATCAGAAATCACTGTTCAGATGTTGGTACAATATCATAGATCACATGATGGAACTGAGATGCTGTTAACAGGTGATAGATACTGGCAACCCCTGTCTGTACTAGCTCTCCAAAGTAGAAAAGACAGTCATCAGTAAGAGAGAAGGAAACACTAGCAAGTGAGAGGAGAAGTGATGTTGGAGCAACAGTGGCATAAGTACAGTTGGCTGTGCTAAAAAAGTTGTATGGAGCTTGTTATTCCAGCTCAGTAGCCTGATTCTGCCAACAGACACAAACTAGTTTTATACAGGACAGAGATTTTGATCATACTCTAGTGTGTGTGTGTGAGTGTATATGCATAGTATATAAAATATATGTCCATGTGTCCACTCTTATTCCAGCACATAGTTTTAAAGTTATTCATAGGAGCTTTTAAAGCATTGATTCAATTTTTAAAATAGTTTGCTCAAACCACATCCCCACAGGTATGTGTGTTTAGAGTTACAAAAACATTTTGCCCTATACATGTTTTTATATTTCGTATAATTACAGCATATTTATCTGAAGTATTTCGCAAGTATAGTTTTGTGTAATACTGGTAGGAGATTAAGTAATAGCTGCTTACTAGCACTATTGCACAAGAACATCCAATGTAATAACTCTGTTCTGAGATTTGAGGTACCATGCATGCTTTTGGCTGCTTTGCTCCTGTGACCTTTATGCTCTTCTGGTTAATACAGCAGTCTTGTAACAATGCACATGTTTTCCTTTACACAAATGCCAGTAACCACTTGAGCAGGGCACTTGATTCCAGTTTTGATGGGCGGTGCCTATAATGGACAACGGTAGTGTATCTGAGCCAAGTTGGCTATCTTTGTGCTTTACAGTGCCAAAAACTTCAAAGCTTCTTCCTTTTAGAACTCTAAAGCAATACAAGTTTGTGTTTCTTCATATCATCAAACTTAATTATTGGCAATAAGCAAATGCTGGCAGGAGCGGCACATCACATGGCTCCATTTCTGCTTTAGAAAAGGTCAGCATATGGCATAAACACTTTGCTGTATTATGCAGCCTTGTACTCTGATCACATAACACATGCTTCAGAAAGCATTATGCAATGTTAGACTCACTGATTAATGACTGCTTGCACAAGAAGTTTTTCATTACCCCGAATGCTAGCATCCTGGGAATGATTAACTTTGTGACATAACTCTCATCACATAAATATGGAAGATTCAAACATAGCCTCAAAATAACGTGTTTCAGAAATAACTGAACACTTTCCTGTTTAGTACTGTGTACAGTATTTGATTAACAACTGCTTTAAACCTTCAGAGTTGAATAGAAAAGCCTATTTGTGAGAACTGAAAACAAGATTTATTTCTAGGGTTTAAAGTTTTACCCAAGATGAATTTTTGAACACAGCAGCATCTCATTTGCAATGTTTTTCCTCTGCTTGTGTAAGTTTGAATTTCCTGAGAAAAATCTGTGCCAACTATTTTCAGTTCAGCCAGTGAGTTAAATAGAACAAGTCAAATCTAGCCCTTATTTAGACCAGCAACTGCATGTATGTAAAATGACTCAGTCCAGTGTGTTCAGTAGTACAGTACATACAGTCGTGTACTTAAATCAGCATGGTGATAGCTCATTAAATTCACAATAATTGCCAATGTTTCTGCAGGCAGAGTAAGAAAGCAAAATGTAGTCCTGAATGAAATGTCTTTCAAACTTACAGCCTGAACATTGCTACACATTCATATTTAACATTTTCATATTCTATTGATTAATCATTCCATGTTCAAATTATGCAGATTCTTATGTTAAAAAGCATAATGACAGTACATCAGTCATGTTATCATCTTCAGGATGTACAGAAGAGGAAAAGCCTATAAAAAGAAATGTTCCTTACCATATTCCCTCACATATGAAGATTCATCCCTGTTTTTGAAGTAATTGCTACAAGTTATCTGTGTTTCAACAGCTTTATTAAGGATAAAGTCAGTTTGCCTGCTTGGAAATTCAAGATCACTGTTCACAAGGAAATATCTATATTAAACTCCCACTTACTAATTTGCCTTTAAATGTCAGACTTAAAAAAAAAAGAGACATCTGCTTTTTTATGATTCTCTCTCCTTTAAGTAATTCTGCTCATGAACTGCCACATTAAATAAAGCTACTTCAAGTCCTTGTAACAGGGGAGATGGTTTAGGAGTCACCACATTAATGCATATGTGCCATGTCTTCAGAATTAATCTTCATTGAGAAAAAGTACAGAATGTAAACATTGACCTTCAATATGTTCACTTTAGTTTCTGCCTTTTCCTGCATTCCAACTCCTGCAAGCAGTAGCAAAGGCTAAAGGAAATGGCCTCTGACTAAGCATTAGCTACCAGCGTGCCCTCATTATAGCTGAGGACTCTTATTCTCGCCTAGCCTACGTGCAGAGCCAGCTAGTCTTTCAGCTGTGATGACGAAATGCCATGCATTTCTTCCTGGAATAGTACGCAGATAAGAGGCCACTTGTTATGCTGAGGTTTCAGATGAACTCCACTAAAGGTTTCAAAACACTCTGTCACAATTATATCAGGTTTCTTTAGCAACCAATTCATTTCAGACACTTTTAAGATAAAAAGGGAAGAGATGTTAGTTTATTTTCCCTTGTGGTTTCACTGTTTAAACTTTTACAGGATATGACTGGATAGTTTATACATGGCCTGAATTTATTAATTTTAAGAAAAATAGATCAAAATGGGCCTGTCTCTCTCTTGAAATTCACATTATTTGTAGTCCCCTATGTGTACCTATAACTTTAGAGAAGAAACAAAAAGTCTCATGCCTGTGGTATGCTGCTAGAAAGTCCTCCTGTGCAGACCCAGTTGCTGAGCTTATTCTGGGTCCATCAAAAGCCAAGGGTTTTGAGAACCTTGCAGCACAAAAGGTTAATCCTTTATCTTGGAGCTGGGTTCAGATTCTAGAATGTGTGTGCAGAGTACAAGCCCCATTGGCCTAAGAGTTTGTTACTCTCCCAGTGATGGGAGAACCTGTTTGTGATATCATCTTGCAGCCTTGACATGAATTTAGGTGATTCCATGTGCTAACAAATGCAACTTTAGTGGAATCAAACAAATCACAGAAGTGTCCTAACTGTAAAAGAAAGAGGAATCTATGAAGTGTTTATTTCAAACCAGGTAATGCCATTAGAACCAGCAATAACTGTATGCTATTGAAGAAAGGAATAAATTGTCTGGAGTAAGCAATGGATCCTATGCAGGTTAAATAGCTTTCTTTGCTGACACATAGAGTCTAATGAAACATTTAGAATCTGTGATATGCCCCATTTCCATTGTATCTGAATGGCACTTTAGGTAGATGTAGTCAGTAGGAGGAAGAGTCTTATGATGATAAATCTTGAGTAAATCACAACTTAAATAAGTATTTAATGTGAAAAACCTAACCCAACCCAAAATAACATCTCTCCTTTATCACTTCCCCTACAATTCTCAACATTTACTAGTATCTCATTAACTGGGTACTAAAGGCTCAATTCAATTTCCTTTTAAGACAACAAAATTTTCTTTTTCCATTTACATAATGGAATTTGGATCAGATCTTGCTTCTGTAATCTTATTCCTTTAATGCTTTCCAAATAAATGTGTAATTCCCAGTGAGATCACTAGGAATCTTGGCTATTCATAATCTGTTCTTTCTTTTTTTTTTTTCCTGAAACTGTTTGTCAGTAAAGAGGGTCCTCTTTGAAAATATCCAAGGAACACTAAAGTTTTCAAACTCGCTGCTTGCCTTAATTACTTTTTGCTTCCCTTTCTTGGAAAGGTTCCTTTCTTTAGTTACTGACTACTGACTCAGAATAAAATAAGAACTAATTTCCCTCACAAATAAAGTATTTCTTAATTGTATACTAGAAATAGATTATTTTTGCACATTACTTTGAAGAATTCCTGTCAAAGCAGGATATACCAACAAAGAATATGTTTCTCCATTATTTTTCTGCTCTCTTTTCATCAAAATGTTAGCCTAAATACTGTTGCTACAATGGTCTTTGAAATTTAGATGATTTGCTTCACAAAAGTTCTAATCCACCAAGTATAAATATGAATAATGGACATCTTTTTTGCACTGTTGCTATTGCAAACTTTGATTTTAAATAACTACAATAAGACAAACATGTTAAAAAATGGTACTTTTTAAATACTACTGCTTTCAAAATGTCTTCATGTTGTAAACTTGTTTGTTTATTACTCATCCTATGTGTCATTTAAAGGATCTTGCAGTGTCTTATCTCATTTTCTATTTTAGAAGATTTAGTCTTATTCTCTGAAAAAGACATTTTTTTTTTTAAATGTAATATCATGGGGAAAAAACCCAAACCAAACTACCTTTCTTGAAAATTGTACAAAAAGGATAAATGCTCTTCTGTGGTTCAACACACAGAAACGTTTTAAACTGAAATTACTGCAATTGAAAATTTGTCGTCTTAGCTGAAATCACAGAACTAGGGGACATCATCCCATCAGCACACATACAAGTGAAACTGGTTTCTTCTTCTCTTTGGCCTTTGCCACCTTCTGACCATTCTTTCATACAATCCCTGCTCCCACTTCCCCAGTATTCCCTGCTGAGGAGAGGTGATACATGCCATCTAACCTTGGGTAGTGCTGTTTGTGTTTGGAGCCTTCACACAAAGTTGATGACCAAGTCGCAGGAGTTTTAATTCAGAAAGCAAGTGGGACAGGGGCTTTAGCATGAGCTTTTTTCTTTCATTAAACCACTTTTCTTAGAAAACTAATGGATCCTCCTTTTCCACCCTTTTCAAACTGAGTTTATATATTGTGTAGGGTTCAAAAGATACAAGGGTGCGGACTGACTGATAGCGACTGACTGATAGCAGTGGTACCTTATTATATTCTGAGGCTACTGATGCATGGGTAGAGCATAGGAAAATAGGATAGGAAATAGGAGCCGGGTTTTGTCTTGCTGAGCAGTCATCTGAGCTGTCAGAGGCACAAATGCTGAGGATGGGGAAACTGCTGACAGGCTTCAGCCAGTGAGCAAGTGTCCAGGTCCTGAGCCATCTTGAGCTGACATAGTGATTCATTGTTAGCAGGATCCAAACTAGCTGGATGCAAACAAGCTCGGATTTCTTTGCATGCATTTGCAAATAATGCTAACATGCTAATTGCTCTAATGGGGATTTTAAAAAAAAAGATCCCTACAAGTTAGAATCGTTCCCACCTTAACTAAATCAAAGTTAAAGAAAGAAATGGGGAGAGTCTTTATTGTGCTGTAAATAGCAGCAGCTTTATTCTAAGTCATAAAAGCAATAGCAATAATGCTTGTTAGTCAGTCATTCATGACTAGAATGTAAACAGTTTATGTTGGTGATAACTGATAAATAGGTATATTGAACACTTACAGGGGTGTTATGACCCTGCAGTATTGTTTGATGAAATAAATAATGTTTACAAGTAACATGTGACTTTCAATCTTGCTGTGAAAGATCTGAGAGTTTGGAGTAGGCTTTTTATGCCTATTATCTATTCTTCATAGAATTATTTAATTTCTAGAAGCAGATGGTGATTTTTAAGCCCACTGCTATTTTGGTGTACTTAAAAAAAAAAAAAAGAACCCTAAAAATAGACGTAAGTTACCATATCCAGCAAAAAAAATACGTTGTCAGCTCTTTCCTCTGCTATGCTGAAAACAAATCTGTCAGCAATTTCTTTGGGTTAAAGTATCTGAGCACTGTGGGGGGAGAAATTTTTGTAGTTTTCTGGTTGGTTTTTATTTATTTGGCTGGTGGGGTTTTTTTAAAGAAAACATTTAAAGTGTCTTTGTAACTGAGTCCATTCAATGCCATACATATAGAAAAAGTTACTATCTGCTGTTATTAAAGACACTCTACGAAACTGATGAAACCTACACTCAAGTTAATGTTGTGGATCAACTGCATGAATTAGACTTTAAAGTCTGAATCAGTCTGAAATCAACATCTTCAGCTCTGCTGGAACAGACATTAAAAATCAGCCTATTTTCTGTAATTACCAAAATGAAAATGAGAGTGACAGTTATTAATGCAGAGAAAAAAAAAAGCACTGGTAATGCGTCTGAATCTAATAGGCCTCTTATGTTTGCCTTATAATTTAATACATCTCTTGTATTAAAAGTGTGAGTTGATGAAGTTATGGAATGGGAAAGAAATAAAACTTCTCGGTTCCCTGTGCATCTACAGGTGATTGACATGAGACTGACAGTACAGTACTTTCAGAGGTATTTTAGTATTATATGATTTTGGCATAACTTTTGGCATAAGGATGAAATATAGGGGTTCAGGTAAAAGAGTGTGATATCTGTCATATGAACATTTTCTAAGATGTTGGTTGAAGAAAACCAAAACCAGCTCTCTAACGTAGGTATTTAATTATAGTGATCTCAGTGAAAATATTTTGACTGACAGCATTTGTATTTGAGGTACACCTCTTTAGAGTCAAATCCTGTGAAGTATTAAGAATTCTTATTTTCTTTTGAAGGTTGGCAATATCAATAATTCCCTAGATCAATACTTCATCTTGCCAATTAAGGGCTGTGAATGCTCACTTCCTATCTGGAGGAGCTCAGAGAGATGTAATCGTGCATCATCCCTGCTGACAGCATCAACTCCTTTCCATTGACTCGTAAGGTCTCCCCATAGTTTGATCCTCCCACATAAGTTAGATGCTTTCAAGCAAGCAATGTGGCACTTCTTGTCAGAGTTCATATGCTCCTAGCAGACCTTTCTTCAAGGCCCCTGAACTTCACTTGCAATGTTCAGTTGGAAAAGCTCTCTCTGTAGGTATATCATCAGTAATGTTGGCAGCTGTGGCACTGCAATGTGGAATTCATTGGGCTGGAAAACAAATGGGCTGAACTACTCCTGGAGAGAAGCTCTAGAGCCTGCAAACTGTCATGTAAAGGAAAGGTGGGGGAAGAGCCCCTGATACGCGTTCTGTTGTAGTTGTGCTGAAGAGTGCACCCACCTCCTGTGTAGGTGCTGTGCTGAAGACCCTGTACTCTGCCTGACCTGTGACTTCAGCTTTTAGATCCGTGTCACACTGCTCAGCACTGAGTGTACAGTGGAATGAGATCCTACTCACAGGAGCCTCATGCTGCTTGTTTCTAGGGCAGGTAGACTGTACATGCATAATGTCAGCAAAGTTTGCTAGGATCATGGAAGTGCTGTAGATTACAGACCATTTCAAGTAATGGTCATATCTGGTAAGGTGTTTACTATAGATACTCTGGTGTCAGTTTCTTGCTCTGTCTTACAGATTTATAACTGCAGTAATTGGTGCCACACACCAATTGTGTGTTTGCTTTAGTTGTGGAATCATATTGTGGCCTGACCTAGATCTGGCCCTTCACAGAACCCTAGGACTGGGTGACACAGACACAGACTGTGAGCTAAGGGGGAAAACGGAAACCACATGGAAACAGTCTAATTTCTATTTAGAATGGTGAACTAGTAAAATTTTGTTCTGAGAAAACCCTTCTCTACCTTTTGCTCTTGCACAGGCTTGACACTTTTTGACCACAATTATCATTGTCTCAGTATTTACCTTCCAAGACTGATCCTGAACCTTCTTATCATCTTCCCTATTTTCTAAACACTGATATTTCTGTTGTCCTTCCATGCAGTAACAAATTAATTCCTTTCTCACACCAATTCTTTGTTGCATATAAAAACCTACCTTTCCTATACAGATTTGCTATCCCACAATCCTGAGATGAGCAATTCTGCGGGATGATGGGAAGTGTGAAAAAATGCCTGATTCTGCCACGACAGGCATGTGATTAGCTGTGATGCTTATGCTGAGGAAACAAGCAGACTGGTGCTTAACTCCACTGAGGGTTAATTTCCCTAGGCACAACCGCATGGTCTGTGATGATTTTGAGATAAACTTTTGGGTGTGCATCAGCCACTGTCCTTGCTGGAATTAAAGAAATTAGGAAGATGAAGTGGGCAACTGCTTTTCATGCAAATATTGTCATTCAGATGACCTTAAACTGATGATGATCTTAGAAGAAGGAAACTAACTAAACAAACTATTATGTTCTTGGCAGTAGGATTTGCTTTGCAAATATGAACATTTGGCAAATTTCTACATTTTTCTCTTCAATCTGATTTAAAAGCTGAGGGAGGAATCAAAATCAAAGTTGAGAATATTGGCCTAGCTGAAGTCTAGATTTACAAGTCTTAGAAGGAGAGAAGGCAGGAGATCTACCTCTCTAAGAAAGAGGCACAAATGTTGGGTTTTAAGGTTTACAAAGGGATCTTCATTGGAAGAGAATGGGAAATGAGCAGAAATTAAGCTACACAGACCTTATCATACCTACTATTATTTTTTTGTGAAAGGATGTAGGCTGGTGATGGGTATGTAACTTTGTGTGTTTATCTGTGTGTATCTATGTAAGCACAAGGATATGTAAGGGCTTTTCAACAGCTCCAAGTCTCCACTATCTTTCGGTATCTCCAGGTGCATTTAAGTCATCTGAATCCTACAGCCTTAATTGCATAACAGAGACATATTACAAAATATTACCACACCAAAAGTGTTTACATTATTTCATAACAAAAAGAAATACTATTACAGAACATTTTTGCCCTTAAGGAAAAACTACCAGTTATTTAAAACATGGTCTGTATGTGTGCTTGTATTTGTTGTGTGCTTGTATATGAACCTTATTACGGAGACACGTAGGGGTGGATTAAAGCAGGATCCATGGGATACAGCCCCAAGGTCAGAGGAGTTTCAACAGACAAGAATTTGAGAAGCTATGCAGGAAGTACCAGCACGCTTGATTATAATGAGCTTATTGGGCTGATGTTGGCCACTTAAGTCAAGGGGAAAGCAGCTCTTTTGGAGGGAAAGCAGCTGTGTGAAAGATTATCATAGGCATGGTCAGTGGACTTTGGTGAAGAGCAGATATTTGGGTCTTCAGGTGGAATCCAGACACTGGTGTTCAAACAGTCTCTAGAGTGCTCTAGACTGCAAGTGGATTGGTGGCTTCTGATACAAATTAATTCAGTTACCTGTCTCCTCTGTTCAAATCCATATTTGTTTCTTGCTGTAAGGCAATAGAACAATTAGTTGGTTAGTGCCTGTGTCTTTCCTTGTTGGCGATTTTTTCAGTGTATAAAATTTTGGTGTGTGTTTTTTTTTTTTTTTTTCTGTGGCTGGTGAGAAGAAATTCTTTTTCCTGCTCATATGATTGCTTCCATACTGCATTTAGTGACCAAAATGGAGAACTCACCATCCTCAGGTGGGTGTCTCAGTTTCCTACCCATGTAGGCTCATTTTTTTCCACATGTTCATGAATGTCCCACACCCACACCAGGGATTTGCTGGTCACTAGTGCAGTTTCAGTGGTTTTGAAAATTTGGTACTCTAGGCTGAGGCACCACTCAGGATGTTTTTCTGTGAAATAAAGACCTACAGCCCTTCAGGAAAAGAGGTGGTGACTTATGATTATCCCCCATCCAGCATAAAATGCATATCTCTTGCAGCTGTACTGAAAAAGAAAGTGAAGAAAATGGTGGCAATTACTTTTATATACAGCCTGACCCAATGAGTGGCATAGATGTATGCTGACATGTGCCAGACTCGACCTCTTCAGTGGTTGATAGGAGGACACCTGCCTTCTATGTTTTAAGATAAGGGCTTGGGGATAAATGAAGTGTCCAATCAGCCTGAGACAGTTTAAGTTATACTGGAGTGCAGAATCCAACACAATCCTTTAAGTGTTCAGGTGTTTTCATGGACATACTGGGGCGGAGCATTTTGTGTTTTTTAATTCTGAAGGTTTTATTGCGGATACACAGTTCTTTTGTTGTCTCTGAGAGTCAGAATTTTCTTGAACAAATACTGGGTTTTATACACACTTAGGCCTAAATAATTTCTAGAATTAGGCTTATTTCTTAATATCCTGGCTCCCCAGAGAGGCGGGGACAGCATCAAGCCTAAGTGAGTTTGAAAAGTTTTGGGACAACGTTTTCAGGCACATGGTGTTATTTATTCTTGGGGTGTTCTACACAGGGTTAGAAGTTGGACTTGATGGTCCTGATGGATCCCTTCCAACTCAGCGTATTTTGTGATTCTATGGTCCTAATGGGATGAAATACAAGATACAAAGGACTATCTACAAAGTGCAAGGAACTCTGCTAGAAGACGACAGTGATGGCTGGTGTACTGGTGGGAGATGTAGCACATTGTGGCAATGGGCCCTCAAGATTTTAAGTTGAAACATGCATCTGGTCTGAAAAATTAATTTTTCAAAGTGCTTTTTAGGGCTTTTTATTATTCTCTCCAGCATTCTACATTAAAACAGTGAAACTAAAAAATAAAAACAGAAAAACAATCCAACAAAGAAACCCATTCAAGTGATATTTGGAATCTTCTATCCCTCTATCCTTCTTGGGACCCCTCATCCTCTGCCATTCTTGTGACCTTCTATCCTTTTCATGGAACACCAGCATGAGGATGTGTTCTCAAAGTGCAAACCAGGCTATGGATGGCAGCTGACAGGACACTATCCACAGTCTCCTTTTCGTGGTTCCACTGTCTAAAATTCTCACCTGCTGAGCCGGAATGGGGGAGTTAGCTTGATGGAATGGAAACTTGACTGTTAGTCAGTGGAATTCCCCTCACAGGTCAGGAAGTCCCTTCTTGGTCAGGTGTCATAAGGTGACTTTGGAGCAAATGTGTGCTCTGCTGCTGTCCTTCTCCTCCACCTGTCTGTTGAGAAAGGAGTCTTTATGGTATATAGATTCAGCCTAGAGCTTTATGAGTGGCACTAGCAGTCAGAATGCACAAGATGTTTCTGAGCTTTCTGTTGTGTTCCTTATGCGAAAAAGACTAATGTTTCACCCCAGGGTTACAGGACTTGATTCCTGTATGCCATCCTGAGGCTTTCTAATTCAAAGAAAAGTAGTAAATACTGCTTTAGCAGGGCTGCACTGGGAAATAGTTTGTGCTTGTGCTCATTTACCTGTTTCCACATAACACAGGCTTCTTGTGAAACACATCAGGAGATGTTACTGTAGAAGTGCACAACTAAAAGTTGTGTGTGATTTTGTGGCAGCTAGCACCATCCAAATATTTCCCTCGCCTCTGATCCATATCCTACAGCCATTCCCACTTTGTGGATCCTCGTATAGCCTTCCTCCTAAAGCTCCTTCCAGGTGCCCCCACATCTCAGCAACCTGCAAGACAATATTTGACTGACTGTCCGCTCAGAAGACAGGGGGCTTCCATCTGTCTGACTATGCAGGACAAATTTTCATTCGGTAGAGGTGGGTCAAATTTGTACCTTAGTGTACCATTTCTGACCTGTTCATCTTTCAAGCCTGAAGGTGTATCACATCTTTCTTTCTTTACTTACCCTAAACACAAGCATACCTCTGCAGATAGAAGACAAAGTTCCAGGATTGGTCAAGCTACCCAGAGCTACTAACAGAGAAGTCTTTATAAAGAATTTGCAGTTGCAACTGCAGCTGGTAGTCAGCTGAGCTTAGTTTGTGAGTGTTTGAACGGAGCTAGAGATGCAGCAGATGAGAGGGGTCTTGCTTATATAGCACGTATGGTGTGCCAGCACATACCCACTTCATTACCATTCCTCTGAGTAGGCTTCCTTTGCAGTGTTCTTTGAACTGACATACAGGAATGCACTTGTCAACTGTTTCAATAACCAAATAGATGACACCTTTTTGTACAACTGTTTATATTATCAGAGTTTTCATACTTGAAAATGAGAATATAATAGGTGTGTATATTAAAAAGTGTCACATAATACACCAGCTTCTGTGGGGCAATGCATATCTGCCTATGTCTATTTAATGACTGTAAAGTCAGAATTTGCAAAAACTGGTAGAGTTCTTTTCTTATCCAAGGCTTTATATACTGGAATTATAATGAACTCACAGATAAAGTTTACTCTCCAGATTATAAAATGGGTGCAAATAATTCTTGTGTCTGTTTGTAGCTGTATGTTACTAGGCTTGTGTTACTGGCTTAGGGTAGCACAGCAAAAAATAGACCCATCTGTGCTTATAGGCTAAGAAAACACTGTTTCACAGAAAATTTTTCTTAAACTATAAATGGTTCTCTGTTGTCATTGTTCCTCATTTGCAGCCTCTCTGCCCAGCTCAGCAATGCCACAAGCAGCTCTAGGCTGTGTGGCATTGCTTAATGCCACATAGTACTCTGAAGAAGAGTATCTTGTGCAGTGCACTTGATACTTGGATATGTGGGTCTCAATTGTTCCTCTTTCCCTTTGATAAACGGTCTGTTTAAACAGTAAAAATATTCTGTGGGACATAGTGTTTGATGGTTTTAGCAGATATCAGTGGCTTTAATATCTGGAATGTCTTAATTAACATTAAAAATCAAGTATACCCTAAATTTAGCACTAAAATTTTCTAAAGAACAGACACAAGCATTCTTCAGGTGAACACTGAGAGTGTACTGAGGTGATGATTACAGAAAGGAGTGATGTGTAATTCTGTGAAATACATGTGCAAAACCTACTACATTTATGCATACTTAGAATGTCTCTATTACATATAGATATTAATATGTAATTAATGTAGTTACATATATACCTGTGTACTTATCATACCCTCATGTATGGAGCATACTTTAAATGTTTTTATGAAAAGAAGACAGCCTCTGTATCAGACTTTTCCACTATTGTATTAGAACCAGGAAGTGAATTTGGACATCATGTGTGACATGTCTAGTGTAATTGCTGAGCCCAACATCTTCCATCAACACCAAGCCTGGCAATACCAGAGTCGTTTTAGCTTTGAAGAGCAGCTCTGCCAGTGTGGCACAGCCCTGCCTCTGGGGCTGGAAAAACAGTTTAATTCTTCTCTTATCCTTTTGGGCTTGTCTGCTTGAGAAAAGTGCCTAGCAGTGATGCTTTTCAGTCAGGAGCAGATTTACCTGATTTGGCTGGACTGGAACAGCAGAGACCTTGTATGTTTGAGTTATTACTAAGTTCCCACTATTGGGCTTCACTTAGACTGATATTTCTGTCTTCTGACTTGGGCCAATCGTTTAGCATTTGTAATTGTGATGTCGGCTCATTTTTACTCAAATTACAGCCTCAGCAAAACCCCAATGCATCATCTGGAAGCCGGACTGTAATTTTTAGAGATGGCATCCTTTTGTCCACAGTAAATATGGAATACAAAATTTCTGAGTTGGTGGCAGTTTCCTTTCTCAGTCATCATTGCTTCTTTGCACTCTTGGTCTCACAATGAATAAAATACTACTCCTGTTCTTTTTCCTCCTGCTCAGAAGGAAGGCAGATCAGGAAGTTGGGAAGAACTGTGAAGAACACAAGGAAAAATCCCTACCTTAGATTTGAATCAATGGTATAACTATCTGGTTTGAATTTGTAGCTTCTTCCCCGTGCCTAAAAATAAAACCTGGTGGTGGTACTTTCTGAAAGTAGAGTCTGTACTTCCTAAAAATAAAGTTAATTTATCAGTGTAAGTACTATGGACTACCACCATGTAATCTTCTCCATCTCCAGTGGAATTCGGAACTCCTTGTCATTGGTCAGGATGAAGTTTTGAAACCCAAGTGAATATTTTTATCAGATTGCAGTAAAATAATTTCTTGTAAAACTGAAATTTGCCTTGTCTGACAGAGCATTTTGTCTTTGTCCTTTATCAACGTTTTTGAAAGACACGATAAAGGGAATGAACTGGTTTGGTTATTTATGACACTATTGACAGACAAAAGTTGAATGGAAATCCAAATAGGCTGAAATAGTGTTAATTGTACACGCACAATATTCTGGCTTGTGTTAGTTATTCAAAATGTTTCCTTCTCTGAAAAGGCTAACACTGAAGAGTTTGCATTATGCAAAATCTTATGCATCATTTGCCTTCATGTGACTTAACAAACTGTGGAAATAAGGTTAACCCCCCACTTGGAGTTACTGGAACTTTCTTCTGCTTTGTTTTACCCCCCAGAAAAAAAAAAAAATTTAAGATCTGAAAGCTAATTTATATGACTTCTGATGTGACAAAATGAGTAGAGTTAAGATTAGAGGATAGGTCTTAGATTTGCATTACTTTATTTCTTTCAGCTCCTCCCTGTGTCTTTCTCAGCCTTTCTGTTGTTCGTATCATCAAGCTTGTCTGATGACTTGTCTGTCATCATGCACCTAAGTTCCATTAATAGAAAGATTTGTTTTGTTTGTTGTAGCTGAGAAGATAATATGATTTCTGGACCTGGTCTATGTGACACAGTGTATCATAAATGACCCATGCAAAACTCTTGCTGTGCGAGAAGTTTCTAATACCCATAACAACTTGCTTGAAGCAAGTTAAAGCAGTCAGCCGTACAAACTGGCCTTCATCTGATTCCTCCCAATGGAATATTTTGCAATGATTTTGTTATTAAAATATCCAGGTTTTACTGGTAGATCTTTAGCAAGACATTGCTACTGCCTAGCTTGGTCTTCTGCCTCTGGCTCAGCCTGATCCTGCAGTGACCCAAAGTGTCTTGAGGGGGAAGGCAGTCATGCAACAGCTGACACTGTGCAATACCTGGGAGTCTTTTCTGAAATGAAACCTTGCTTAGTTTGCAGTTTTCATAAGGACATTTTAATCTAGCAGCAGAAGCATCTTGGAAACAGTGGAGTCCATGAATGTAGTTGTTCTTTGCCTTCGTAGTGTTTTGTGAGATTGATTTGAAGGCAGGGGAACTGCTGATTTTGTCTTAGGTTGTCTTCCAGAGCAGACAGAACTGGTTCCTGAATGCTGTCGGTCTCTGTGGCTGAGGCAATAGTGCAGGCAGATTTTTCCACCAGCATGCTGGAAACCTGTACTTCAAACCTAATGTACTGGCAGTAGTTTAAAACTGAAGTCTGGTCATCCATGAGCTCTCTGAAAATTAGGGTTGCTTTGATTGCTCTTGTGACAGAGAGCAAGATTTTTTTTTTTATTGCCAGCTCTGTTTAAAAAAATCAATATTTTCTTCAAATAGAAACTTCAATTTACTGCATCACAGAAAATGGTACTTTTCTAAAGATATCTTGCAAAGCTATTGAGCTGTGGCTTGTGGCCTTAAAGTCTAGGCTTTTATTTCCTCTAAATATAATCTCTGTTCTGTTTTCTATGTGTCTGTCATGTTGAATAAGTAACAGGCAGTGGGCATAGAACAAGGACTTGTGTCCCATTATCATGTGAAACAAAACAAGCAGCTCTTTCAGTTGTGAAGCTAGGATGCCATCAGGGGCTTTTTCTTCAGTCATAGAGCTGGAATGGAGGTGCTGGAGTCCTGAGATAGAGCTGCAACTTCTAACACAGGATGTACTGAGAGTTTCCTTCCTACATAAAATATGCTCTATTCTGGTGTCTGCTCAGTATCCTCTGTAAAGCAACCTTACCTTTAAAATTTCTTGTTGCCCTCTTCAGGTTCCTCCTGAGCCATCCTGTGGTCTCCCTTATCTGTTTCTTTCTTTGCTGTCCTTTACCAGTGCAGCATTATCTGCCGTCTTGTCAAGGTCTTCCTGGTCTGCCTGTGCTGGCACTACAGCTCTGCCCAGCATTGGCACAGACACTGGTACTCTCATGTCTGCCACCTGCCCTTTCTCTGAGCCGTCACACAGACTTTGCATTGAGTGCTCCCTCAGCAGGTTTGCCAGTTTGACACCAAGCTGTGTGATGCAGTTACATGGAAGGGAAGGGATGTCATCCACAGGGACCTGGATATGCTTCAGAGCTGGCCCTGCCTGAACTTCATGAAGTTTAACAAAACAAAGTGCAAGGTCCTATGCCTGGGTTGTGACACTGCTGCTGGTTGACTGAAGTTACTGAGAGCAGCCTGGAGGAGAAGGACTTGGGGATGTTAATTGATGAAACCAACTACATCCTGGACTGTATCAAAAGAGGTGTGACCAACAGGTCAAGGGAGGTTATTCTTTGCATCTACTCTGCTCTGGTGAGACCTCACCTGGAGCACTGTGTGCAGTCTGGTGCCACAAAGATAAGAAGAACATGGTACTGCTGGACCAAGTCTAGCGGAGGCCATGAGGTTGATACTGGCACCTTCTCTGTGAAGACAGGCTGAGAAAGTTGGGACTGTTCACCCTGGAGGAGAGAAGGTTGCATGGAAACCTCATAGCAACATTCCAGTGTCTAAAGGGGCCTTCAGGGAAACCAAAGAGGGATCCTTTTCAGGAACTATAGTAACAGGAGGAGTAGCTTCTAACTGAAAGAGGGTAGGTGTAGATTAGATATTAGGAAGAAATTCTTTACTGTGAGGGGGTGAGACTCTAGAACAGGTTGTCCAGAGAAGCTGTGGATGCCCCATTCGTGGAAGTGTCCACAGCCAGGTTGAACAGGACTCTAAGCAACCTGGTCTAGTAAGAGGCATCCCTGCTCATGTCAGAGAGGTTGGAATGTTCTTTAAGGTCCTTTCCAAGCCAAGCCGGTCTGTGATTCTATTACATTCAGGTACTCATAGCAGCCAGTGGCTAATCAATGGCATGCTCCATCTGCGTGCTGTGTATGGGAGACAGAGAGAAAAGAATTCTCTGAGTTAGCTGACTCATAAAATTTCTAGCCTGACATCTTCTCATCATCAGTAGATTTGAGTAATTCACCAAAGTAACACTGCTGCTGCAATTAAAAGGATTATTTGGAAAAACCTTAGATTATTTTGGATCACAGTTCTGAGAATACATTAGAAGATTCATTTCATGCTATACCTTCCTTAATTCAGTGCTTATTTTGTCTAAATGTTGCGGCCTATCTGTTCAAAAGCATGATTTGGCAGTTCTCAAAGTTGGTGTGCCAAACTTTTCCAGATCTGCAATTGAACAGCTATTGCTTTGTGGGCTGATCAGGGATACCATCTGTGCATGGGAAGATAATGGTTATTGAACCGCTCAACAGTGACCCATGTACTCATGTCCCACCTCTACCATTCATACTATCATCTGCTGGTTCTGGCAGATAAGAAAATAACCTGCTCTTTTGCAAGAAAAATGCATTTTGTACATATCTAAAGAAATCAAGTCTTGTGATGTCATCTGCCAATGATGGGTTGAATGTAATGGTTTAGAGGAAATTCTGCAAGAATTTTTTAAAAGATTGAATTCTTTTCAGGCTATATTAAAATTACCTACCTATTAAAATGAAGAAGCACAGTTGATTATTTTATTTCTAGTTTGTCCTTGCTAAATAGCTAGAGGATAGTATTTCAGTGAGAGTTAACTGGATCCCTTTGAAAACGCAGCTGTTGATCTTTCCCTCTTTAGGTTTCTTTTGCCTGAGAAGTGAGTGCCACTTCTTAGATGTTTTCTGTTTTGATTCTTAAATACTGTGATAAATGTCAGGGTCTGTTAAGTTTCAACTTTCTATTTTTATCCTTTAGTAAACACTATACCAGATGTGGGTGTGAAGGACCCTGAGAAGCTGAGGGAGTTCTGCTTTTATTCAACAGTTTTTGCTTTCATAACTGAGCATTTCAGCTCATTTTGTAGGGTTGTGTATGTGCTGTTTTGGAGTTTTTTAAGAGTTGAGAAAAACAGGCTTATGCAACTTAGTTTGCATAAGTGCAGTGAGTCATTCATATTTTATTTTTGCGTGTTTCTGTGTGTGTGTGTTGTATTGCTTTATATAACCTGTCTTTGAGAAAGTACTACTGTGACTGCTAAGAATATATTTCTCCTATAAAATAAAAAAAGAAATATGCCTCTTAGGAAGGTAGCTGCTTCTTGGTGATGTGTCCTTATACTTTTCTCCAGGAGGGCACTTTGGTGATTCTTCCTGAGGCTGTGGTTCTCCAGCGGCAAAGTTTATGTGTAAAGAGAAGGCTAGGTAGCTCTGTGCTTTCCTTTTTGTGAGCAGAGCTGGGAGTAACTCCACTGATAATAGTGGTTTTACATGTGTGTACATAGAGATAGATAGATAGATAGATAGATAGATAGATAGATAGATAGATAGATAGATAGATAGATAGATAGATAGATAGATAGATAGATGGAGATAGAGACAGAGATAGAGATAGAGATAGAGATAGAGATGATAGAGATAGTGATAGAGATAGAGATAGAGATAGAGATAGAAATAGAGATAGAGATAGAGATAGAGATGATAGAGATAGAGATAGAGATAGAGATAGAGATAGAGATAGAGATAGAGATAGAGATAGAGATGATAGAGATAGAGATAGAGATAGAGATAGAGATAGAGATAGAGATAGAGATAGAGATATAGACATGAGATAGAGATAGATATATAGATGTATATATACACACATATATATATATATATATATATATATATATAATATATATATGAGTTTCAAGTGCGCATAATCCTTTCAGCAACTGTATTTTCTGCTTCCTACCATCTAGGGAAGAGTGGAGCTTCCAGAGCAGTACGTCTGTGCATTGCTGAAATAGATTTGAGGCTTAAATCCTTCATGTAGCTATCAGGCATGCATCCTTCATCAGACTTGCTTACAAAGAAGCTGGAAGGCTTCATCTTTTCTAACACTACTTCTCTGCTCTTTATGATCAACTGTATTGTGAACATGTGGCTGCTCAGAGTCTATTTGAAATGCAGTTACAGGTATTAAGTGTCAGTACTCTTTAAGTTCTAGAATTGCTATTTTATTTTATTTTGTGGTTATATGTTTCAGTTGTGTTTTTCTTTGACATCTGATGGATGATACTGTGACTGTGGCACTGTTTTTCCAGAAAGGAGAAATGTGGTTCATGGTGCAGAGGTGGGTGCATAGGTTTTTTTGCCCCATAGCTCTTCTGAGCCTTGCCACATTTCTCCCCAGTTCTTTGCTGTACCATCATGTTTCCTGGTCTCTGTCTGTGCTAGAAATCCCCGCTGGCATTGAGAGTTCTCCACAACAGCTTCGTGCTGATTACTTCCATACACACTTAGAAATCCCTCCACTCTGCTATACTGCCCTGTGTTTTACCCAGTCAGATTGAGGACTTCTTTCTTTCTATAACCCAATTTTTATTTCTATTAACATACATCAGAGTTTCTGTTTTATTTCAGTGCTGTCCTACATTTGGTGCAAGTAGCATTGTTCATTCTTACAGCAACATTTTAATGACTCAAGTAATCACTAAAACAGAGAAACTATGCTGTCCAGTGCAGAGATGCTTGCAAAATAAGGCAGTTGTAAAATAAGTATTTTTCTACAACCTAGCTAGCAGATAAGAAGTATCTGGGGTCTGCAGAAGTGCCATGAAACATCCAGGTACTGTTTTGATTGGTCTATGGTAGTGTACTTAAAATTAACATTATACTCAAGAATAAAAATTTAGTTAGACTCATAGAGTTGGGAATGGAAGGGTTGATAAGATCACTTGGTTCCAATTCCCCCTTCTGTGGGCAGAGACCTCATCCACTAGACTAGGTTGCTCAGAGCCCAATCCAGCCTGATCTTGAGCATTTCTAGGGATGTATAGCTCACAGCTTTTCTGGGTAACCTATTCCAGTGCCTTTCCATTTTCGCAGTAAAGAATTTCTTCGTAATATCTAATCTCAGTCTGCCCTCCTTCACCTTAAGACCATCATTCCCCCTTGTCCTTTTACTGAATCTCTTTGTGAAAAGTCCCTCTCCAGCCTTCCTGCAGGTACCCTTTAGGTACTTGAAGGCTGCTGCCAGGTCTTCCCAGAGTGTTCTCTTCTCTATAGTAGGAGAGGTGCTCCAGAGATCTGAACAAATTTGTGGCTCTTGTCTAGATCTATTCATGTCTTTTTTTTTTTTTGTTGGGAAGTTCAGAGCTGGATGCAGTGTTCCAGGTGGGGTCTCACCAGAGTAGAACAGAAGACAGAATTCCCTCCCTTGTCCTTCTGACCACCCTGCTTGGGATGCACCCCAGGATGCAGATGGTTTTCTGTGCTGTGAGTGCACATTGTTGAATCATATTGAGCTTTTCATCCACAAACACCCCCAAGTTATTCTTCCAAGGTTGAGTCTCAGCCCATCATCATTAACAAATTGGTTTCATATAAGGAATTGTACTACCTTTCTAACCTCAAAAATATGAGCAGATTTCATCAATATACTTATATGTGTAAAATCAGCCATACTCTTATATTCCTTGTTTGATTGATGTTCAGAAGAAGAGCTCAACTGGTTTGGTCTTTTATCCAATTAATATGCCCAAAGAAAAAATACTGGGTAGGTGTTACTGTATGGGGTTACAGAGCGGCGAGAGGACACATGGCACTCTCTTGCATGGTGCAAGAAAGAGAGTTTTTATTAAAGAAAACCATGGCTTTAAATAAAAGAGTTCATGCAAAACAAAATAGAAAAGATTCATTGGTCAAAGAAGGAAACACCTCTTTGGAAACATGCTTTAAGCAAAACATCACATCTCTCACACACCTTGTAGGTGCATAATCTTTGTTTTGATTCCTTGACCTGGTGAAGGCCTGAGAAAGGCAAGACTAGAGCAACTTGAGAACAAAGCTGCTTTCTTGGTTCCCAGCCATATCCTAACAACAGGTAGGAGTCATATAGATATGATTGTTTCCTTCAACAGCTCTTGAACATAAGACATCTCCTTCACTCAGCAGGTAATAATTGGCATGACATCTGAACATAAGAAGGATCTCTGAATTTGTGGAGCCTTCTACAAATTAGAAAAAAATTTCTACTCTCACACACAAAAGCTATAATTGAGAGTAACTGCTTAAATACCCTTTTGCATATGGTTGTGGACAATCTCTACATGGTCATAGTAGTTATTCTCAGCACTGCTTGTTTGCTTCAAATAACCCCTTGTGTGAGCATGCAAAAAACTTAATTGCCTGTGCCTTTGTATTAAACTGACCTCAAATGTTAGATGTGAGAAATGGGAGAGTCTTAAAAATAGAATTACATCATTTTTTTTCACATTTATTCCTTTGTTTCTCATCAGTCCTTTATTCCTAGTAGGTGTTATCCTTGTGTGCTTTTTACACCCATGCTGCCATAAGTCTGTTACAGAGTCACAGAATGGGTCAGGTTGGAAGGGACCACAGTGGCTCATCTGGTACAATCTCCCTGCTCAAACAGGGCTGTCATAGAGCACATAGCACAGGATTGTGTCCATATAGTTCTTGAATATCTTCAATTAGGGATACTCCACACCCTCTCTGGGCAAGCTATACCAGTGATTTGTCATCTGCACAGTAAAGAAGTTCTTCCCAAAGTTTATATGCTGAAACTTAGCATGCATTAGTTTCTGCCTCTTGTCCTTTTGCTGGGCACCATTGAGAAGACCTTGGATCCATCCTCTGGCACTTTTCCTTCAAATACTGACAGACATTAATCAGGTCCCATCTTGGTTATCTCTTCTCAAGGTTGAACAGGCCCAGCTCGCTCAGTCTTTCCTCAAAAGAGAGAAGCTACAGTTCCTTGATCATTTTCGTAACCATACACTGGACCCACTCCAGGAGCTCCCTGTCTCTCTTGTCCTGAGGAGCCCAGAACTGGACACAGCACTCCAGATGTGCCTCTCCAGGACACAGCAAAGGGGCAGGATCACCTCTCTCGACCTGCAGGCAATGCTGTTCCTAATGCCCCCCAGGATCCCGTTGGTCTCTTGGTCCCCAGGACACTCTGCTGGCTCAGGGACAGCTTGTTGTCCACCAGGACCCCCAGGTCCTTCTCCTCAGAGCTGCTTTCAGCAGGTTACCCCCAGCCTGAGCTGGTGCCTGGGGTTGTGTTGTAATCCGATACCAGAGGTATAAGGAAGGTCTTACCTGTTCCCTCCTGTCCCTATCCGATTGGCAGACAGCCAGAAATCTCCCTGACCCTTTCCTGGAAAAAGCCAAGATGTGAGATGCTCTCTCTCTTTTGCCCTGCCACCACCATGCAATAAACAAAAGGCAAGGAGCCTCTTTTGAACCTTGTGCTTGTCTCACATGCTAGACCTAGCTCCTTCTTATGGATACATAGGAAGAAATTACAGTTTGTAGCGGTTGGCGCCCAATGTGGAGCTCGAATCCACGACCCTGAGATTAAGAGTCTCATGCTCTACCAACGTTCCTCCCCAGGTGCAGGAATCTGCATTTATCTTTGTTGTGTTTCAGATGTTTCTTCCCTGCCCATCCCTCCAGCCTGTTGAGGTCCTTCTGAAGGGATTCACAGCCCTCTGGGGCATTGGCCACTGCTCCCAGCTCTGTGTCATCAGGGAACTTGCTGAGATGTTACTCTGCCCATTCATCCAATTCATTGATGACTAAACAATGCTGGGGCCAGTGTGGAACCTTGGAGGACACCACTAATGACAGACCCTCAGCTAGACCCTGTGCCACTGATTACAGCCCTCTGAGATCTGCCATTCAGTCAATAATCTAAGCCAGCCATCTCAATGTGCCACATACAGTATCAGGAATTTAAAAAGTCTTGCCAGAAGGTGAATGTCCACTTGAATTAAAGGGTGGTCCTGTAAGATTCTGTAGTGTGCACTTGTGTACACTCTAGACACAAAGATAGACTAGAGAATTGGGTGGGCTGAGATCCTATAGTCTATTCAGGGAAATAAACCCTCTTTCTTAAAAGTCGTTGAAGCTTGAGTTGAAATTAAACATTTGCTTCCTGCTAATGCCGTTCTGCAGATTTTTTCACATACTCTGGTGAAGAATCAAAGATTTTATTACTTACAGAAAGAAATAATTAACAGTCAGAGCATTAAAGGAAAGAATTAAAGCTTTACAAGGCTCAAATTAATCTTTCTGAGTTTTTCTCTTGCATGCTCATCTGACTGCTTAAAAACCAGTCTCCAGAACTAAATTTTTAGCAACTGGGTTTTAGAAATTTTACAGAAGTTCATACAAAACAAGTTAACTTTCTATAACCATGATAAAGTAGGAATAATTACACTTTAAGTGACTCTTATGATAAGTTTCCATATGCCTGGAGTAGAAATCTGGGTTACAGCTTCACTGAGCAGTGATGTAAGACATCAGTACACTGCTTTATTCTAGATTAAGTAAATTGCCCTCATCCTACTGAAGTCAAAGGAGTGATCCTGCTCATGGCCACGGGTTTGTTCTGAGCTTGTCTGAACTTTGTCAGTTATATGTTTTCTGTGCATAAACTAGAAGGCTGGTTAAGCTTTTAAATACATTCTTTCTGCTTTGCCTTTGCCTTCTCTTAATTTTAATGGGGTTTTAAAAAGATTTTTATATGCCTTTATATGCTGGAAAACCTTTTATATGGCTGGAAAACTAACTCAGTTTTGGATATTTGGATATTTTGGATAACAGTGAGTTGAAATTTATATGAAACAGTATGTCCTTCACCTTAACCAACTACCCTAAGCAAATCATTGCTACTGTTTTTAAAACATGGCCAACAAGTCACAGTAGCAGAATAATGTGGGGATTACTTAATTGCTGAAGTTTACTTATAAAGCTTCTTTGGAAAAAATCTAGAGAACCATGGAAAATATCCTATCAGAATTGAAGAGAAGGATGTTGTTTTCCATATTCTTTTAGATTCTTGCTTCTGGGATGCAGAAGCCACCCCATGCCCAGCTCCTGCAAGGTTATCAGATTACATCACTGACATATTGGAAACAGGTATTCAATCTTACCAGCCTTGCTCTGGGTCACAGGATAGTCTTGAAATTATGCATATGAAAAATCCTTTTTAGAGGTATGTGGGAGGCCAAAAATAAGCATCAGCAACCTATTATTGGAGACCTCTTGAACCTTTTTTTTTTTTATTTGTGGGTCAAATACTGCAGTAATTAAGCAGCAAAATGAAGGGAATGTGCTTTGCTTTTAGTGGAAATTAACATTGGTTTTCTCCAGGCATTCAATCACTTAACTCAGTTGTTTTTTTATATTATTCAAATGTGATACATATTAGTTAAACATAAGTGGTTGAAGAATCTTGTTGCAGAATGCCTCTTGAGAGAGAAATATGTTATAAACATTTCTACTAATGGAATATTTATGTTAATGTAAATTAACTCCATAAGGGAGGCAAACTCTTTGAAAGGTGAATGTGATGTTCCTGCTGCATAGTGATACTTTTATTATTTTGTTACTTGTACTGCACAAGGAGTGGTGTACAAGCTTCTGCTCTAGCCATCAAGGAATTTTCAAATGCAGATTTGGTGACCCTCAAGAATGAGGGCCTGTCACACAATGAAAATATAATGCAGAATTATGTGATGCTGTAGACACAAAGGACATTTTGAAGAAATAATTGAAAAAACTGTGACCTGAGAAAAAAATGCAAAATGAACTGAATCTGTAGGAGAGTAGAGCAAAACAAAGAACTAGAGCTAGCAGATAGCAGATTTACTGAGATGGGTAGAGATAGTAATCATTTTGAAGTGATTATTTGCCAAGAATATTAGGGATAAGGACCTAAAAATGACAAGAAAGACTACAGTGAATGTCGTCTCTGCTTCCTGTAATTCAAAAGCTGAAGGGATGCAGGAGACTGGTAGCAGACCATGCCTAGAAAGTATTTCCATTGTCAAGACCCAAGGAAGCAATGGCTTGTTATCTCCTCTGGACAGCATATCTGCAATGTCTTGGCTTTTGTATTTTCATGTGTATTTTCGTGGTAGATAAACACATCCATAAATGTATATGGTCACGCTGCACACCTGAATCCTGCCATGAGGGAGGAGGTGGGCACAACAGCTCTAGGGATGGTGGAATGTAAGAAATGGTTGTACCATCCTTTGGAAGGTAGTGCAGCAGGCAAGAGAGCCATAGCAGTTTTAACAGTCTCCAGCACTCTCCCTCTGCTCTTGTGCATAAGAAGAAACAGGATCCCTGGAGGTTAGGGAAGGGCAAAGTCCAGTGAAGTTGTGCCCAGGGTCTCTGAGCACATGGGGACTTATCCAGCTGCCTGTTTTGAAGTTCCCTATCAAATATAAGAACAATCTGTTAAAATCCCTTAGATTCTTCAGAGATTTTGTTTGCTTGTTTGTTTTTGCTATATGCAAATTTGTTATTAAAATTATTTATATTGCACAGAGTGCTCTATGAACTGTGTTCTATTAATTCAGGAATGGCAGTGATAAGATCCAATTCTTTCCTAAGAATTTGGTGTGCCACATCTCCCAAATGGGATCAGATTACAAAGACAGTTCAGCTCCCAGTTAGGCTCTTCAGTGAAGTGGTTAGATGTTTGACAGCACTCAACATCCAATGGGTCTGGTGTTCATTTTCAGGAATAGGAGCTGGTGAGCTCTTCTGAAAATGTAACCTTTTGTACTTAAATATTTGTGTGTTTTCTCCCAATCCCATTTTCCATGAAGTTATGTGATATTTTTTCATTGTTATTTTCAGAGTTTGTTTCCTTGCTTTATAAACAAAACTAAATAGTTCTGCAAGAGTCCCATTGCATTTCTGTGCAATGGGATTTTCATATTTTTGTGATTATTTGTTCATATTTTTGTGATTTTCATTATATTTAAACCCCAAGTGTTCATAAATAAGTACACAAAAGAAACCGCAAATACCATGAGTTATACAGTAGTGATAACTCCAAGTACAAATGCTAAATTTAAAATGTAAGTTGTTATTTGTATAGCCAGTTAACATGAATGCCTGATGAATCACAGTAAATCCACAAACACATGCTTAACTGGGATTTTTGTGCATGTAAATCCGTTTGCCTTAACGCCTTGTTCCTTGGATAAATATGGCAGTTTTATGTGACTTACATCTTTCCAAGAACTACAGATGACTTTCTTGCAATGGAAATCAGTATGGTGGCCTAACCCACATTGAAGAAAAATCTAACGGAGGAATATTTAGAGATTCTCTCAGTTTCAGATATTATGGAAGTTGTTAGCTTCCATTTCCTGATGAACACCTGTGAATACTTTAAAAAATGTATATTATAGCACCAAACTGGTATGCTGATGATGCCAGATAAATCCAAGATACCTCTAAATCATTGTCACAGGTGTCATCTTACTTGTCAAATAGTCACTATTGTTGTCCTTCCACACTATCTTCACCCTGACACCTCTGCTTGCAGCCTTCACGGTGCAAACCTTGCCTCTGGTATTGATGCTGCACATCTCTCAGGTTCTCCCTACACATTGATGCCATTTGTGAGATTCTCATTCCTGCACTTTCCAAAGACCTGTTTTCTATACTGTGCTAAAAAGACACTCATTTATGCATTATATGTTGTCAGCAAGGAAAGCTAGTCATGCTTTCTCTTGTTCCGTTCTCCTTCCTCATGTCAGCTGTCTGACTTTTATCAGATTACCTTTGTCCCCCCTCTGTGTGTCAAATTGACTTCTGCAGTTTGCATGTGTTCCTAGGTAAGTAGGCACTCTTTTCCTTGCAACTGTAGCGTGGTTGGCATGTCCTGGAGTCTTAGTTTTGATATAAATTGTCATTAATAGTTGCAACAATTCATGAATTGCTACTGGTCTGTGTCAGCTGTTTTAGTGATCTCTATTTAAGTCTTACAAATCACCATCTAGGCAATAAGCATGGTCATCCTGCCAACAAAGTGAACCTGAGCAACGAGCTGTGATTTCTATTCTCTAAACTATTTTTTAAGTGTTACTTCATCTTCCCATGCCACCCCCTTTGTGTATTCACATACTCATTGCCTTCTTGGTCTGACTCTGAGCTCACTGTGCCAGGAACTCTTTATGCTGGTATTTACTGCTACACACTATTAGCACAGTGTTCTGTAGCTTGTGTCCTTGCAACGTTCCTGATTGTGATGTTATTGGATTGCTATTCAGGGTTTAACAATGGCAGAGGTGGCATGTGATGGAGAGGCATGGATGGAACCATTATTCTGATCTTTGATCTGTGGGACGGTCCCTAATGTAATCAATAGAAAGGGGTGAGTGGGATACAGGTGGGACAGGGGCTCTCGGCTGAGCTCTGTCTGTTTCATGTCTGTTGGATGGATTTCATTCCTCAGGACAGGCTGTCTGCATGGCCCCTTTTACAGATACTCAGATCAGTTTCAGCACATGAAAAACGCAAGGGTCTGGTTGCATGATCTGCGGGAGAGGCAGCAGTGCATAGCTCCAGCAGAAAGCTAACCTTTCCTTCCACCGTTCTTTTGCCTTCCTCCCTCCTCCTACTGAGCCCTGCTGAGAGATTAGTGATCAGACTGTAAATTCCCAAAGTACAGAAAGTAGTAAACCTCCCATCCCCTCCCCACAAGGACTTGTATGCTGACAACAGCCTCATTCAATCTGACACCTGTTTCACTTTAAAACAGGCCCCTATAAATAGAGTCAATGTAACCCTAGGTGGCATTGCTAAATATTATGAAAAACATGGCTTACAACCCTGAGAAAAAGGGGGAGTAGAGTGAGTGGGGGTGGGCAAAAAGACACTATCTACCATAAAAACCTGGCAGCTTCATGCAAGTGCTGTTGCTTTTAATTTAAATGCTCATTTCTTATTCTATTTTCAGATCCTCTCTGGGATTTTAGGAATGTTGAGACGTGCTGGTTATAAAGCTCTAAGTACAAAATGGTCACGGATGGCTGGAATGAGGCATGTTCTAATGGAAACAAATCACTTGTCAGTAAGCAGCCTTCAAACTTTTGAACAAAAGCTCAAAAGGGTCAGGGAAAAGACATGTTTGTTGATTTAAAATGGCTGGATGCAGGTCATCAGTAAGGCATAGACTTCAATATTGTTGAGGTAACTCTTTAGTTCTCTGAGTTTTAAACAAGGTTAAATACTTTGATGGCAACCACAAATGGAATGAGGAACTTAAATTAAACAGAAAGCTCACTCATTATAAAGTGAAGTGTGTATAATACCAAAATGTAAAGCACGTACACCACTGCAAAACAGCCACAGAATGGAGCTCAGCTGTGGGAGCTACATTTGGGTATACAGACGTGACTGCTTGTGAGGAAGACTATGCTGTGTCTGCTGAATTTTAGAAGGGTGACCAGTATTCATGTAGATGTCTGTGAATCATTGGTATTTTAGTAAGTTAAAATAGTGTAGCTTAGCTTTATGGTGATTTGATTATAAATCCAAATGCCAATTCTGTTTATTCACCTTTTATATAGGTTTTAACTCTAAGTGAAATTCTTCAATGCAGTAGATAATTTTTTATTTTTGCTTACAAAACACATAACTGAGTTCATGACTCCTAGAACAACTATAATGAGGGATCAGCTCTTCTTTTTCCTGTGCAATATTTTGTGTTGCTCTGTAAAATGAAAAATGCTGGTGTATAATAAATTGTATAAGGTAGATGAATTGCAGTCCTTGTGGAGCATCATGTTGAATCTCCTAATTCTACTGTAGCTTGGTTTCATAAGAAAATGAAGTTTATGCAATCTTTCTTTATGATCAGTCAGTCTATCTGCAATTAGCCCTCACAAGCAGCTTCTGAACTTGTTCAGTCTTCAGCTGGATTTGAAGAGTGCTTGTAAAAATTATATTTTTACTAGATTTGTGGAAACTGCTTTCTGTCTAGAAGAAGAGAGGTAGAGGCAGTAGTTCTGCAGAGGGGAAGGCAGGTAAAGAAATTGTCAGCAGTCAACATGGGACTCCTTGGAACAGTACACACACTTTTGTGCATAAAGGAACACAGTGAGAACTGATGAGGCAGGTTTGGGCACAAGTGACTGGGGAAAGAAATCTGAAGAGACAAAGGTTTGACCTCCATTATTAAACAGGTTTCATTTTAGTGTTCTTGGAATAACTTCATTTTCATGTGGAAAAGTGCAGCAGGAGAAAAGGGAATGACTCTGTGTTATAAAATGGTATCTGTGACTTCAAAGTGCAGGGCAGTCTTTTGGTGTTTCTGAGGTTTACTCTGCTAAGTAAACATTATTCTGCTTTCAAAGGGAAGAAACTGAGACACTTCAGAGAGTTTTGACTTGCACAAAGGCACCAAATGACTCAGCAGTAACCAGGTACAACATACAGACATTTAGCTTACAACAGTTTCATCATTTAGGTCGGAAAAGATCCTTAAGATCATCAAGCCCAAACATAACCCTAACCCTGCTAAGCCCACCAGTAGATACCCCTAAGCATCACATCTACACATCTTTTAAATACCTCCAGGGATGGCGATTTAACCACTTCCTGGACAGTTCCAACTTCAATAGTCCTTCTGCTGAAGACATGTTTTCTCATACCCAAATCTGTCCCCAAATTGAGGTGCAACTTGAAGCTATTTCCTATCATCCTGTCACTTATAACCTGTGAAAGAGGCCAACCACCACCTTGCCACAACCTCCTTTCAGGCAGATGTAGACAGCATAAAGTCTCCCCTGAGGCTCCTTTTCTCCAGGCTGAGCAACCAAGCTCTCCCAGCTGCTCCTCACAGGACTTGTGCTCCAGACCCTTCACCAATTCAATTGCCCTTCTGGACAATCTTCAGCACCTCAATGTCCTTCTTGTGTGAGTGGTCCAAAACTGAACGCAGGATTCAAGGTGTGGCCTCATCAGAGCTGAGTACAAGAGGACAATCATTGCCCTGGTCCTGACCAATGTGGCCAGCAGCTTACATAGATCTTCACCCACTCACATGTCCTAAGCATGCCAAATATTCTCCTTCCTCAAGGCCGTGGAGCTCATCACTGCTTCCCATTCATGCTTTTTGGTCCTGTTCTTTGGGTCCTTCATCTGTTAATACTGCAAGAGAAGAGCTTTGCCTGTTCAAGCCCAGCAATCTCTTGCCATCCACAAAGGCTTTTGTATGTGTTGCCATGACAAGGAAAATATCTTCCAAATGCCACTGGTTGTTTTTGTTTTGCCAGAAATGAGGCCATGCTGCTGAAGAAGGATCACAAAGTAGCCTTCAGAGATCTCCAGGTGGTATAGACCTAAGCAGCCTAGTACCTGAGTTGGCTTTGTTTGAAGTTAACTTGGGATTGTCCATAGTATCCTGTTCTGCTCACCTGCCTTAGATATGGCAGAGGATAGTTAATGCTTTTCCATACTGCTCTTCTTTTCTGACCTATCCATCATGTGAAGGGTACTCTGAGACCATGGGGAGGAGTAATCATGGGAGACACTCTATGTATTCTATTCAGATGCTGTACTGCATGGATGAAAGCTTATCAGCAACTGGAGTTTCTCAGTATTGATCCAGATAAGTTTGCAGACACCTTACATTTGCATTAGAAATGGCATTACCCTTAAATACAGAGCACTGCTTGAGTCTGCCGTACCACTGAAGCTCTGTGTTGAAGCACAGTAGTCCATTGTAGTCTATTCTGTGTCCTGAGGTAGAGGAGGCATGAGGCAAGGACTGAGATTTGCTTCCAGTACCGTGGTTAGTTTGTGTATAGGAGTGCAGCAGCACTGGGAAAATGCTAAAGGTTGGAGTGGGAGGGAAGGCAGATGTACTACTGCAAATTGCTGCTGTGTCTCCCAGTAGGACAAGCAGATTTGTCTTTGGCCAAATAAGCATCAGATAGGAAAAAACACTTTTAGAAAACTTAAGCCTTGATACTGCACTCATTTCTGGGACAGAATTATGCCTGCTGCTCATGTGAATTCAATTTAATGTACTTAAGCACACACACAGAGTTTTTGGGTTTTATCACATGGCTGCCAAAAATAACACTGAAACATGTAAGTTAAGCATGCTGTTAAAACACAATGGCACTTCATTACTGTTGAGGGCAGCTCAGGTTTCCTTCTGAACGTATCACCAGCAAGCAGTAATGGAGGAGTACAGAGGGTAAAGGAAAAGAACAGTGCAACCTCATGGCATTTTATCCTAAATGTCAGGCATGGTCAGCCTTCCCATGACTTTCCCAGTGTATGGATTTAGTATCTTCAGGAATTATCTCTCATGGTGTTCAACATAAATAAGATAGTATCAAGTTGTCTGCTTCTGAAGGGATTTTTATCCAAATTACAGTGGTTGGCCATATAAATAATTTCTCTTCAATCAGCAGAGTCTCTTTCCTCTGTAACACTTACTATTTTATTTTCATAACTTGCTACTTCTCTGACTTTCAATTAACACTTCATTTACGTTCTTTACTTAGACACTGTAGGTGTAGCCTTTTGAAATTCTTCCCTAATGTGATTTTAGTGCTGTCAGTTCAATTAGGGGCATGGTAATGACTAACCTCTGCTCCTGTACCACTGTTGCCATGTTGCATAATGGGTTTTCTGAAGTTCTGAATTAATGCAGGTCAGTTGATAATTTGGGGCTACATGGCAATATAAGTGCTTAGAAAAAAATCCACTTGTAATGTGAAAAATCTTACAGAAGTGTTGCATAACTTGAGGAATATATTAGTTTATTAACTAGAAGTCTGTAGTGTGAGAATGGGTAAACATGATTACTATCACTGAAAAAAAAAAAAAAAAAAGAAAAAGGAAAAAGCAATATTTCTTAAGTAGTGTTCTCACAATACAATGCCACAGTAGTTCCAGGTAATAGTAGATGTTGTAAGGAAGTCCCTTTGCTCTGGACTGCTGTTGCTTACTAACACTCATGCTGGCACAGCACACCTCTGCTCTGAGTTTCCTTGCTAAATGTGCCACATGTGCTGCTGCTGTAGAAATTCTTGCGGTGCCATTTGCTGCATTCTGGTCCATTCTAGTCTGCATGCAACAGCTGTCAACAGGCAAAGAAGAAAATTTAAATCATATGAGGTCACTAGCAAGTAGGTTTTTAGGAAGTTGATGGAAGAAAACATAGCAACTAATATCTATAAATTGTGAGTGCATTTACTGTTTAGAATATAAGAGTTTTTCTGCACTGACAACAAGATACTATTTTTTTTAGCTCATTATGTAATGACAATGCAAGATGAGATCATGATAGCAAGACCACAACAGTTACTAGGGAGTGTCCTGAAGCACTGAGAAACTGGCATGGTGGAGAGGGTTGTTATGAAATTATTTTTAAAAATAATTCTGGAATTCTAGCCCTCTTTTTGCTTATTTTAAGATTCGTATTCAATGTCTTGGATGTCTACATCCTGAATTATGCTGCTAATAGATCCCTCCAGCTGGTCTGTCCAGTAACTGTTGGCTAGTAGCATCATGTTTCATGTGTTAAAATTTAAAAATAATTTAATGATAGCTATGTTTAGTGACATCATGATTTGACTCTCCCTTGCACTCTGCCCGAGACCATACAACAGCTGCGTTGTACCCATATATGTCACATCACTTCAGGCACAGTTGAATTTTCAGAAAGAGGGAATTATACTGTCACTGATTATTGCGTCTCTCTCAGCTGTATAGGCTCTAGATTCACAACACAGATGCTTGAGCATTCTTTAGTCTTCATAAACTTTTGAAGAAAAAAACATTAAAAGTCTCCTAAAAGAAAGTCTATACTGATTATTTGTAATAATATTATTCCTTTTAGGGTGGAAAACACAAATTTAGTGACAGAGTATTTCTTAAAATACTGTAATGCCTTTATTTTCACTTAAATGCTCCATGGCAATATTAATAGGTTTATTCTATTAAAGGAAGAGTAGTGTTTTCAAAATAATAGTTGAAAGATACTGATCTTTCCGCTAGAAAGCTTTTGCACAGAGAACCTATATTGTTCAGGGACAGCCTTGTATCATCTGTCTTCCCTACATACCTGCTTTGCTGTTTTCACTCTGCTATGATTTGGTATCATTTTGCTTGCTAATAATTATTTTAATAGTAAGATAAAATGCAGCATAGTTACTGGTCAGAATTTGCTCTTAGCTACGTTGCTGACAATTCAGGATATATTGGCCAGTATCACTGACAGAGGCAGAGCTGTGAACAGAATTTCTTTGTCTTTTTTATCAATCAGAGATTTCTTTTTGCCCATTTAAGAATATATTCTTTTCTTTTTCCTGTGTAGAGAAATAGTGTTTCTCTTGCCCAACATCAGATTATTTTTCCATCAGTTAAAAAAAGCTCTTGCTGCAGATAATAGTGTGATCTCCTGATGTGCGTAGAAGCGTACTCTGTGAAAAATTAATATTGAGTGTGATACCTCATGTGTCTCTAATTGGCATGTAGCTCATTGTATTTCATAGGACAGCTAGTTCAGAGGATGCTGTTGAAAATTTTACAGTATCTTTACCATAGGAGAGATAAGAAAACTGCTTTGCCCACTCTCGTTCCAGTTCAGGTATAAAGCTGTCATATTGTAGCCTTGAAGTCTGTGCAGCAAAGATGTCTGAGCAATGTCCACTCAGAGACATCCGTCCCTGCTGCCTCTCCTCTTGAAGTCCAGGTTGCAGAGCAATTTGGTAGGTAAACTTGGCTGTGCTGTCGGTTTCACCCTGAAGAGGGAGATTTTTTAAAATCTGATTTGCATGACAGGCATACTTAGACTTTCCTGAGGTCTCTAGTGGCAGGTGACAAAATTGAGGTATTAATAAAGAGAAGGACTGATAATGCAACCTGTGTGATCAGTCCTGTGCTGTGGTCTGTGTCCTCAGAGGGATGAGCAGCAGCCAGGCTTCTAGGAAGGCTGTGTGGTCCATCACAGCTAGCTGCTGGCTACTATTCCCATCTTGTTATGGAATTCATTCTGTTTAATAATAAATTCAGTTAAAAACTATTTAAGTAGAACAGTCTGATGTGGCTTGTCAGATACAGTATTGTGTTGGGAAGCCAAAGGATGCGTTTGCTCCCAGTTTTCTGTCGCGTTTTGTAACAGTAGGCAAATTGCCCATGCCTCCACTCAAAACAAATCCATTGTCAGTCCTGCTTGCTAGGCAGATAGATTTCTTTGGGAAGATGCTGTATTTCAGGGTGTGCTTCTACAATGTCCAGATAGGCCATGGCCAAGACAGGAGCCCCTATCGTGTATGAGCATCTGCACCACATGTCACTATTACGGTGCAAAATGAATCTATGTGCCCTTGGATGATGACTCCCCTGCTCTCAGTAACCTGCAGTAGGTTTGGGAGGTGGCTCAGTAAAACCAGTTTTCTTAGAAGAAATTGGGTCTTCAGGGAAAAGAGAATGAAATGAGAGGGACAAGCAGATTGATACTTTTGCCCAAGTTAAGAGGATGAAATATGATGAGAAGTGGGATATGGGACATAGCCTGCTTTGAGAGCAAAGGCACAATTTTTGCAACTGACTTAAGGCAGCAAATCTGTGAAGTGGCTCAAATAAAGGTCCCAAATGCTTTGCCTATCCTACATACCCATGGCAAGTTCAAACACTGGGCTGGGCTTTATCTTTTTATCTGGGCTAAGCTTCCAGGGCTTAGGGATCATCATGCGTGGGGGCTTTTCTCCCCAGTTTGTAACTGACTATGAACACAGAGGTGATTTCCTCTCTTGCTGGAATTGAACACTCCATGCCTTGATCCCAAGCCTCATGGGAGAGAATTGAAAAGCAGATAATGAATCTGTTTCTTCTCTTGTTTACTGACTTGTAACTGTAAAGAAATTCAGCTGCAACTGGAGATGGAATATTGCAAACATGGTGTAGTGAGATGAAAATAAGGCAAATATATTTTTCAGTTTAAGCAAGAAGAGAAGCTAGGCAACTTCATGGGGGCATTTGTTAAACTTCTTTTAAAAATGTAAAGAAGATTCAAGAGAAGAGTGAAGAAAATATTTGAATATAACATTAGCACTTTATTTCATAGCTACCTTGTTTTCTTGTTGATCCTTCACTAAAAGTAAAACTTTGGGAACTGATGGAGTTCAGAAAGTAGGAATGAAAATCATTAATGGGATGCTGTCATTTGCTTTACTAGGAAAGTGGTTGTGGCTGATGTATACAAAGTGCTCTAAAAGGGTCTGTTAACATTATGGAGAAGTGAAATACTGATTAACATGATTAAAATGGTTAAATTACCAGATGAAACAAAAAGTACCATATGTCATATATTAGAAAGTAGAATAGAAAGGTGCAGATTTAGTCACATTTATTAACTTTTCTCTTAACAGGATCACTTCATTACATACATTGATTCTTAAAGGCAATATTTCCGAAAAGGTAGATTAAAAACAAAAAAAGATACCACTGCATAATGGCAATAACAAGCATCAAAGTTGGCATGAGGCACTTGAGAAAAAAGGTTAGATGTGTCCAAACAAACTGAGGTGGGCATTTGAGTTCCATAAAGCAAATGAATGGTGCTGGCATTTAACTGCATTTGTCAGTTCTGGCCCTCTGACTGATACTGAGTAATTTCACACAATAAGAAAAATCAGATACTTTAGTTACTTCACTTGTTCACCTGATTTGCCTGTGTGGCTGTAGCTACCTTGCCAGTTGGCTGAGCAGAGTCTTAAAATGTAACAGCATGTGTGAAAAAGAGCAGAGGACCAACTTTCTGTGGCTGCACTATCCAAGCAAGCATTGTTTCATGGTGTTAGTGGATCATCTACAGGCTTCTTCCCCCATATTTGAAGACAGGTTGCTTCATGAAATAGGATACTAGGGATTGTGCATGTATCCAAAAACAACACAAATGCATTGCAGATTGGTTTAGCTGTTTCAGAAAGCATGTTCACATACACAGTCTTGAAAGAAGGTGGGAGCGAAGCCAACGTAAAATTAACCACACTGAATAACTTGCACATTTTCAATGAAGTCTTTCATGTATTCTCTGCTTTTCAAAAGTGAACAAGGGCCAAAACCAGCCACATCACTTGGATTTGCTATAATGAACTCCTTCTTCCCTGCAATCTGAATCTAAGCCACTATCCTACACTTACCACATCATAAGAAACCACTAACCCTAACCATGAGACCAGTACCTTCATGTCTCTACAATATGTTCGTTACACTCACATTAATAAATGAATATAATGTTTCAATGCCTGTGCCATTAAACAACACCTGTTCTATACAATGGAAACAAGGCACTCAGTCATTAAATATATTATCTTCTTAACAAAGAACTGCACAACTGTTTGGCTTGAGCTGTGAAGCAAATGGTCTATTTACATATGAAAAGAAATTTGTGTACATTTGATGAATGACAGAATAATTGCTATATATAGCAAAGAAAATGGAAGTAAAATATTTCATATATTCATTACTGCTAATCCAAGTAAGTTGGAAAGGCCTTGATGTAGCTGTGATTGTAACTTTCTTGACCACTTCACCTAGGCAAAGCTTACCCAGGTTGCTGGCAGTATCTCAAGAGTAAGCTTTAATTCTAGGAATCTTAGCTGGGAAAGGTCTGATACAAAGTGTTCAAATCATCCCCTACAAACACACATAAAATGGGTTTTATCCTCTTGATTTCACAGCTCTAAGATGTACGTCTTCCACCATTAGGCACTTAGAAGCCTGGATTTAAATACATTTCTGAGTGTGATGTTTTTTTTACTTTTTCTTTAGTGAGCAGTTTTCTTTTTTCTTGTTTTCATGTTATTCTCACTATACCTTTTAAGCCACTCACAGTTATGGGTTTTGGCCCTGGATAAACAATGCCAGCCCAAACCGCTGTGGGAGTGGTGGGGGAAAGGTTGAGAACACCCCAGATGGGTTCTATACCTTCAGCAACAAGCTGCAGGATAGAAGAAGAGACATGATCAAGGGCTTTTAGACAAGACACTAGATAAAGACAAGGGAAAATGATAATTTTCTACTTCAGTCACCTCTGCTACGCACACATGCATGCATAGACACAAACGGGAGGAAACTTTTCATTGCAAATTTCCCTTGAAATTGCTGCTGTCAGCAGTTATCTAGAGCTGAATACTAGACACAAGAGTAAAGATGCTACCCATGCTGAAATCCAAATATTTTTGACCTGGTAGGAGGGGAAGATGGCATCTTTGGTGCAATGAAGTCAGTGAAAAGGTGAGAAATAGCAGGTGAAGAGAAGGACCTAGCTGGCTGGGGAAGAACAGTAGGTTCTTGATTTAAGAATATCCATGTTTAGAGGTGTTGATCTGATATGCAGAAATACTAAACCCTCACAGCAGAAACTGATGGCAGTGAGAATCATATTTGGCAAATATAGAGTGCTTTTGAGTACTGAGAATTGGAGCTGGCAACTCAGACTGGCCACACAAAATAGCTTAGAGTATAGACAAATTTAACTTTTTTTCTCAGTGAAACTCATCCTTTTGTGCATCTAAAAATGCTAGTAAATGACATCACACTTCTAGTAAATGTATTCAGGTTTATTTAAAGGGAAAAGTAAAACAGGAAACAATGTGAACATATTCTGATGTAGAAGTCAGATAAAAGACTGAGGAAAATTTCTCTTTTGCTTGTAGGATTTGAAAAGCATGCTGCAAATGACACCTGAGATCTCATGCTGAATGAGTAGGATAAACATAAGTATTGAGTAACTGCCCATTCAGTGAAAGAAGGCAGAGTTCCAGCAGAATATGTGGCTGTGTTTTATATTATTTACTTGTCTATAGGTATGAAGTGTGTTACTGAACTTGGCCACAGGAACTGACCTTGGAAAGCATGGTGGGGGGGCTAAATTAAGAGGCAGAGAAAAACCTTAATCCTATTGTTTAATTTACACAGGTTCAAGGGCTTGATTTTGTGAGTCTAATTATTCTTTTCACAGTTTTCTTCTCCAGTGTAGTTCATGGGTATGGAAAACAACATGAACACTTTCTGAAAGACAGCTGGCACAGCTGGTTCCTCAGCACACATGACCACAAACCAAACCTCATACTGTCAGCTTAATCTTTGCTTTGGCTTGTTTAGGTTAGTAACCCATCAAAATGTGTCAGTGTATACCAACCTCTTCTTCCATAAACACTTTTTCCCTCCTAGCTGATTTTTATATGCACAGCATGCTGCAAGCTGCATAAATATCAAGCTCCTTGTGGTACATAAGCATACCCAGGAAACAGTGATTGCCTGGTAAAGCATTTTAGGCTGGCAACTTGGGATCTCTGTAATGAGATCTTGCACAATGTTTGTTCACTCTTAGAAGATCAGAACGTTCCTTGCCAAACCCTCAACCTTTAAGTGGAAATAGGACATTTTGCCCTTCCAAGAAGATACAGATAGGATGGCACAACTCTTCTGACACAGGCAGAGGCAAAGAGACCTAAAAGAAACAGGTAGTCTCATCTGAAAAGATGTGTAACCACAGTTTTCCTCTTCTTACTGACTCTTTCCAGCAGGTTTGTGCATTTGTGTTTTGGAACATGATGCATAGCAACCATGTGTGGGCAAGTAAGAAGAACTGCTACTATTAGAGCTTTCATACCTGGTGAATAGAACTACAGCTTATAATAATGTGATTTGATCTGTTTTCAATTCCTCACATTATTTTTAACAAAGTACAGTTTCTCACAGTCACAATGACAAATCTGATATTTTAAAACAGTGCTTTTTTATCAAAACTAGGAATTGTAGCATACCAAACAAAAGCCCTAACTATGAGAAATTACTGCACTGACTTATTTTTTTTCTCTGGTGTTTTATTTCTATCTCCATTTATCTTTACAAGTATATTGACAGTTGATAAAGCTGGTAATGGCACAAAAGAGAAGGGCAGCTTCTTCCTTCTTAGATTATCCCTGAATTCTGATCATCACATGATTTGAAATCATGGAAAAGAAACAGGCAAAAGAATGATTTTTTGAAAGAGTAATAAAAAAAAATTTCAAGCTGTCAAATGATAAATTGGCCCATTGGGTTTTTCAAAAGTGCCTCGGGTCCATTTTGCAGCAATCAAGATTTAGTCTATGGTCATGGGTTAAGTAATGTTACATTGTGCTGAGATTAGTATCAGACTCAGTATACTGTTTAAACTAAACTCCTGATGTCATTTATGCGTGTTTCTCACTGTCAGGAATAAGAATAATCTGAAAAAAGAAAATATTCATTAATTGGTTTAACTTTAAATGAGATCCACTGCAGGATAATGCAGTTTCTCCTGAAAACGTTATTCTTCTTTTCTATCCTCAGTTAAAATAAGACTTTGTGGACCTAGTGAAAATACATGGTTTTATTCAGTGAAAAAGTATTGAGTGTTTTGTTTAACAGTGGAGGATGTTGTGATTATTTCCTTACATTGATGCAGAGATGGAAAAAGTAATTAAGCAAAGTGAGCAAACTCTTGTTGCCTTCTGGCATCTTTGGCCAGTTTTGCCTTAAGCACAGTTATTAGGAGGTGACTGTAGTAAACAAATGAACAAAGAGGTTGTTCATCCTAAAATATGCCAAGAAGGCCAGCTAGAGCACAGGAGAGGCATTTTGGTCCTACTTCTACTTAGGCTAGACAAAACTGAAATCCCAGGATTTACATAGTGTAATATCAGATATGCTGAATGCATAGTATGGTCATAGCACAGTAAGACAGCAGATGTTATGACAGACAGCCTTCAGCTGAGGTTGTCAGAAATTTATGTGGCATCAAAGCATCCCCATCTCACCAGATGTCCTACTCCATGAGCCAGATAGGCACCTACAAGCTAGCTCCCTGGCTGGCTTTTTCTCTGAGGCCCCAAGCAAAAAACAAAGCTGATTAGCTTGAGATCCAAGCAGAACACGGTACTAAGCAGGACTGATAAATTAAACTCATTTGCATTCTTTCTGTAAAGATTCTTTCTTGAAAAGTTTCAGATGTGTTGTTTACTCCAGACATACTATTACACATTCCCTCCCTCACTCCCCCCCTCCCCAGTTTAGGCTTTCTGTTGAAGAAGAGGTATGTAACTGGAAAAAGCCAGATCTAGACTTTGAATTGCAGTGCATAATGTTGCTTTCGCAAGTAATAAAGACCGGGCACACCAAATTTGGAATGGAAACGACAGCGAGTTTCAACTTCTTACGACTCTTTCCCAGCAACAGCCCACTTACAAGGCTGGCAGAAGGGAACACAGAGGATGACTGCTACAGAGCAGCATGCATATCTGTCATTTGTAGAAACTTACGTGTCTTAGGTGGCATTGTCATGTACTGTATTTTTCAGTCTTTATCCCCTATCATTTTTCACTTGAAAAGGCAGCCAACTATTTGTTTTGTTTCTTTTGTTGGATGGATGTAGTTTCTTTTCCCTTCCTTTTTTCACAAGGTTATTTAAATAAGATTCTAGTGATTTTAACAGACTTGAAAGATGTCATATTGAAAACCCTGACAATGGAGTCCTGCATTAGCTTCATTTACGACATGATGACACAACAGTGTTTTGCACAGGCTGCAGCCAGCTGACCTCCTGAACAGGGCAAGGGCAGGTTCTACGCATTTGAAACTAATTCAAGTTTTTTTGTCAATTTCCTTTTGAACTCTCTTCTAAAGCTGTGTCATGGTTTTGATGCTAATGGTGATAATGATGGCACTATTTGTATTACCCTGATACCACAAGCATGTCTTGGTAGGGCATGTGTTGTACTCTAGCAATTATAATGCTGGTAGCTAATGACCAAAGAGAGCCTAGTGCACTAGCTAGTACTTTTAAAAATATGGGTTTATTAGATTAATGGGATAATTTCCCAAAAAGTAACCACAAATAAACTCATAAAAACAAGAATTTCCGTAGCGCCCTCTTCCCACCCCCCCCCCACCATGTACTTATGCATAGATATGTACTTTTGTATTCATACAGTTCTAGTGATGTGGTGATTCTTCCAGAGGGCACAGTGGTGGGATAATTGCTTAGATACTCATTTTCAGTTCCAGTAAATGGCAGTCTGTCTCTTTAAGTGAGGCAAGTAAACAGCTTTGAAAGATTTTAATCCACATTTTTTTTCATTGTTTATTAGGTTTTTCAACTAAGGAATTAAAAATCCTGTTTTAATGTCAGTTTGAGAAGGGATAGGGAAGCTGCAAATAGTATGTGCTGTAAATCTGTGCCATGGCAGAAACAATCAGAAGAGTAAAGAGTAATGATTAAACATTTAATCAGAAGCATTATACTTTGTTGTGTTCTCATTGTAGCTGCAGGAAAAGATGCTGTAACAGATCTTTAAATAGAAAACCTGAGGCTAAATTCTACTTCATCCATCAAAAGCAGCTGCTAGGAGATGACCTAATTTTAGTGGCTTATCAATTCCTTAGTGCTTGTTGGTTGATGTAACTTTGATCCTCTGATGCTAGATGACTTTTGTGCTGAATATAGCTAGAATTTAATGTGAATCTTTTGGATGGCTGCCCAGCCAAGCTGCATAATCCAAACAAAGAGAGCGAGCAGTACATGATTCAAGCTACTCACGTGTACAATAATACAAATATATGTATCCTGATTCCTTTGGGCAATCAGCTCTGTGTCACCAAGCACATATTTCAAATACAATGTCCTTGTGGGGATTTTTTTGGTCTGTTTTTTTTTGTTGTTGTTGTTGTTTCTGTTTTTGTAGGTTTTTTTTTCCCAAACAATGCTCTGCTTTTCATTGGAGAAGCAACATAAGATGCAGTGAGACTCAGCTGCTGCCAAGAAATAATGATAGAGTCAATAATTGCAGGACGTTTTTAATGAATGTTTTCCAAGCAAATCATTGCCATTTCAAAGGGCTGTTATTTCTATTTATGTAGAGATTAGCTACACGTTATCAAGGAAAGGGAATGGTGCTTTATTTTTTATCATTAGTTTTTGTAGCATTTTTAAGGTTTTGGGTTTTTTTTAATAACAGAGAATGTCTTTGTCTCTTTTTCTAGCTTACTCTTTATCTGGATTTGTTTTCCTTTTCCTTTCTCTCCTTCTCTTTTTGGCTCTTCACTAAAACCATCTGTGACACACATGCAAGTGGATGGGTGTGTGAGCAATGCTTCACACATATTTACTTGTCCTACTTGGCATTATTTGCTAGTCATTAAAGATTATGCAGGAGTTTTTCATGTCCCTTTTTTTTTATTTATTCTCTTAGCAAATTAGGATAGGAATAAGAATGTGGCCAGGCTATTGGACAGATTTTTTTTCTTTTTTTTTTTTAAATTTTATTTCTAGGAGAGACTGTGCGTAGAGTTTAGACTGATGAGGATTTAGACTGGGAGGATTAGACTGGAAGGATTTCTGGGTTTTCTTCCTGGCACTGACAATCATGCATTGTGTGAGCTTGAGCCAGTCACTTAGGGCCTGCTTTTCACACTCCAGTTGAAATAAATGGAAACTGCATGTGCTCAGCACCTCTGCAAACCAGGTCATTTATCTCTTCTCCTTTCATTTATGCACTGATAAATATAGCAATCTTCGCCTTTGCATATGCAAACTGGATGGAAGGATACAAATATGGGCAGTTAAACATGCAAATCCCTAATTTTGATGCACAACCATCCATTTCATACAACCAGGGATTTCTACATTTGCCTTGGGTCCTGTATGAAAAAATGGACCATAAATAACAAAATCTATACAGGCTTGTCAGGAAGGCACAGCTGAAATCAATATGTTTCTGTAGCTTCTTTTCTGTAGTTTCACTTCTGTTAAAAATGCTATTAGCTATAATAATAATTTTAGCCTACTTTATTACTGGATTAAACCATGTTGTCAATGTGCAAATGCCTTGGGCATTACATGCTAATTGTAGGTTATTACACAAGACTCAGTGTTAGCTCAGTGTTAGCTGTTTGACATACTTTGGGATTCTTAGGTGGGCTTAATTATCCTTTCATGGTACCTGAATTTCTTCAGTGACTAAGGACATCCAAAATGCTATGCAGCAACTCAGGACTGCCCCAGTGAAATGCCTATAGTGTCTCAGTATGCCCTCTGGACATACAGTAAGGGCCAAATCTGGTACAAAAAGCAGGAGAAAGTTTGTAATAAGCAGTTAGATTGACATCCATTTTTACTCTGCCTACCACTGCAAAAAAAAAAAAAAAAAAAAAAAAAAAGCAATAAGGACAAATTTCCTCAATTGAAATTACCATGTTAGTTTAAAGGCTACTGTTCCTGAAACACAAATGTCAGTGGCTCATGGCTTCTGTTTTCTGTGCCCTGCTTGGGCGGGAACTCGATGGAAGTCGGGAACACTGATGTCTTTCTTGCAGTCACAAGGTGTTGTCTACCAGCTTCAATGCAATTCTTCTGATTTAAAATTATCAAATTTTGGTGAACAGACCATTTTAAAAAAATAAAAATTAATGTCCTCAGCTTTGTTGTGGAAAAAAGATTAAATGCTTATGTTTTGCCCAAGGTCTTATGAAGAGACTAGAACATAAAAAGGACATCCTACCTGGGGCTTCAAATCTGGATCATGCTTTGCCAGGACTGCTCTGCTGTCTATACACCCTTATGAGCCACTTTCCCTAGAAGGTCACAATGCCCCCTTTGTCATGGGATGGACAAGCCCAACACACAACTGAAATGCAGATGGATACTCATATATCCCCAAGGAAGCCTTTTTGCCCAAGGCATTGTGCACTCACGTCTCTGGTGCCTGCATCAGTCACAGGCTGGGGAAATGCTTGGATTTTCCTCGCAAAAGGTACACACCTCCAGCAATTGTGTAGAAGAGACACAGAGTGAATGCAACCCTCAGCTTCATTGCAGTCTACAGGAATTGCCCTGGCCAAAAGACTGGCCATGCTTGTGGCAGAACAAAGCTCAGTGCACATCTTTTGTGTTATTGCCCCAGCCTTCCGCATGTGCCACTCAGCTTCCCAAACTGAACCTGATAATTATAGAGTTCTGTGTAACCATGAGTTTACCAGGAGTCTTCAGTGAAATTGGGCCAGTTTAAACATCTATGACCCAATTTTGTTGTCACTGGACTGCACAGATTATTAACTTCAATGGAAATAATCTTAGATGCTCTATAATTGTCAGAGAACAAGCAGCTGCTGTCTCTAGAAAGGAACGATATATTTTGAGAATGGGGCTGGCAGCCAGGCATTCCAGATTCCTCATGCTGGCCTTGGGCAGATTCAGTATTCTTGCTGCCTTGCTATCCCCATGCAGTACAGACAGAATTGTTTTGCCTTCCTTCATTGTGAATATGTGTGAGGATTAAATAAATCACCTGAAAATTATAAGAATTTAAGTTACTATTACTTTATACAAAATCCAGCAGCCTCTTGCTTCTAATGAGTACCCTGGCTTCTGATGTTTCTGTTAAAACTCCATACTGGCAGAATGTTTTTTGCTGGATTTATGGCCCTGTACATCGTTGAGGAATTTATGATCCTTGTTAAGAATTAAGAAAGATCCTACCTTATGTGATGTTTTAAAGATTAATTTCATACTTCATGACAGTGGGTTGATATTGCAAAACGCTGGGCTTTACAGCTGTCGGGGCGTGTGAGCAGTCGGGGCTGGCAGTGAAAGTGACCTCCTTGCAGGGTGAGCTGCTGAGCAGCATCGCCCACTGGCCCAGTTGCCTGGTTCACAGAGGCAGCCAGCTGAGGCAAGGATGGGCTGAAAACCCAGATGCATCTCATTGACCTGGATGTGGCAGCTGTACTCTGCTACCTGCACATAACCCACATTCTGGATACTCTGGATGTGGGTTAGCCTCTCTGCTGAATATCCCTGCTCATTTTTCAACCCACTTGCTAAGTTTGTGAATGCAATGCAAATGAGGCTGCAGTACTGTATATTACCTGGGTGAAAACAGGCTTTTAGATCCAGGAATGTCATAACATAGTTACAAGACCAGATGCCATCAAACATGTGAAATGACCCTGAAATGTTCTTAGGAGGCCAACTTGTTCTATCAGCATGCTTGAACTTTTACATTTCAGCAGCGTGAAAGCCAGTTTAGACATGAATTACTTGTTATAGAGACATCATCACCGAGTGTTACTAAATGATCACAAATGAGCAGTTAGCAATTTGAAAGCACTCAAATTCTGAAATGTTTATTTAATGGAACTGATATCCTAACTAATGCTTGCTACAGGTCAAGTGAAAAAATGTGGGTACAAAATCAGATAATAAAAATACATACCAAATTCTACTCTGCTTTTAGATTTTTATGCTTATTTTTACTTTACCCGTGAAGTGCCAGTTACAAAAGCTCATCTCTATAAATGCTTTTGCTTTGCACCACTGTAGTTTCTCTGGTGTGCTAAAACTGAAAACTTAGTTTTCCTATCCAAAATACTATTTGTTACTGCAATCAGACACTTGTTCATGAAACAGCAGCATAGAATACCTATCTGCCTTTCAACAAGTGAACAGAGACTTTAGGGCATTTCAGCATCTTCTGAGGAAAAGATCTCATATATTCAAGAACCTTCTGGACACAATCCAGTGCCATGTGCTCTAGGGTGGCCCTTCTAGAGTGGGGAGTTTGGACCAGATGACCCACTGTTGTCCCTTCTAATCTGACCTGTTCTGTGACTATCTGATGTGTGAATAAAGTACCAAACACTGATCACAAGTCCCTGTGCTAGTGGTCCATAAATTTTCATCTGTCTACATTTTTGGGAAATACCTTGAGTAAAAAAAAAATTGTTTGGTAGTCAAAAAGGAAACTCCATGAAACACCTGATCTGCAACATGTAAAATCCATGGCACTGGAAATACAGTGTCAGCATGATGGTCTTGACTTAATTGGAACTTTAGAAGCAAATTAATTCATGCTTTTGCTGTAAATGGTGTAACAAATTTCATTAGCACTGGTTTAGGCCAAATCCCAAGAAGCCTGCAGTTCTTCCTACTGCTATAGGATGAAATCAAGGAGGGGAAACTGCTCTGCAAGAGCCAAAAGAGCTCTGGAGGCACCCAGCTGAGACTGTGAGACCTCTGGACAAGCATATCAAAGTTCTGCCTCAGTTTTTTTGTTGGAAGTAGTTCTGTATGGCTTGTTTAGGTTCACACATGATAACCATGAGTAGCAGGGGTCTTCCACATCCTTGGCAAGGACCTTTGGTGATGCACCAGTTTCTTTACCTTTCTCTGATGTTTCAAGCCACAGAAATAACTGGGACTGAAGAAATCTGTGAAACTGCTACAGCCAGTGTGACTCAGACATCTGTGAATTTTTCTGCTGTCCAAGTGCTCTGCTGTGTATAAAAAACTATACAAAATTTAAAAGTGCTGCAATTACGAGGGTTGTAACAGAGTTAGTTATCAGGTCTAGGTTTTCAAAAGGAATTTCTTAATTTAGGTTTCTATTTTCTTGCCACTTGAGAAAATTCAGGACATAAGACCTGTGTTATTTAAGAATGCTCAGTGTCTTTTTTGGAAGGAAAACCTCGACTGTGCTACATTACCATCAATGGAAATGTGAGTTTGGAGCCTAATTCTTTTGCAGCAGGGGAGATTAGAGAATATTATGAATATCATCAGTATATATACTGAGTTTCCCAAGGGTATCTCATCAACAACAACTTCAAAAGTTACTTTCATGCCACTTCCACTCAGCTGACAAGAACACTTGACATTTTGAGAAGGTTTAGAATAGAAAACATTAGCAGTTCGTGTTGATCATGCAACTCATTGGCAAAAACACTACTGTTTAAATATCATGTTCAGTCATCGCTGGATTGCAATCTAATGAGCATAAAAGATGAGTGCTTCTCAAAATTGACTTGTTTTGTAACTTTCATGGTTACAAACTTGCAAAATGAAAACCCTGGACGTTTACTTCCACCCTAGTGCTATTTTCGAGGTCAGTGTCCTTCTGTGCCTTGGAAACACATTCTAAAGAGCTGTTAATAAATAATCAGAATACTGTACTTTCTGCTCAGTGGTCTCTATAGGAATTTTCTTTATTATGAACAGGGTGAGTAATCTTGCTAATGGCAGAGTGACCAAGTGTGCTCTAGCTTGTCTTTGAATGCCTCTAGCTTTACATCTGTATTTAGCCATTTTCAAAGAACAGCAATCCAGGTGAGTCCTCAAATAAAAGGAAGTGCAATGTCCTCTCCCTTCCAACTGACATAATCACTTCTTGACTTTTCCTCCAATTGAACCAACTAGTGTTTAAAATTCACTTTGGCATGGATCAAGGAGTGGGATTGTTGATATCTTTAGCTTGGTTGTTTATTTAACTTCCCAGTACATAATAATTTGTATAAAAATGACCTTCCCATAAATATATCTGAGTGGCTATGTTATATTTTACTAATGACTGCAACATGCAGAAAGCCAAAACAAGCATTTTGCCAGTATCAACAGAAATTATAAAAATACAGTTTGCAGCAATATATGAATTATTGCTGCCAGCTTGCAGCTCCCAAGTTGACTCCTGATGAAGTTATAAATTGTGACAATGAATGCTGTTTCTATCTTGAGTAACAGTGGCCCAATTTCTGCTGTCATAAATGGAGACTAAAACCATTACTATTAGGTGGTTCTATTTCTGTCCAGCTAAACTCAGAGTTATCCTTCCAACAATCAAATAATGATGGTTAGTGGTGTGAGATGGACACAGGACAACACAGTAATTTCTTTTGTGTGGTTTCAGCCAGCTCAGGTACAGTCACTCAGCCTGGAAGTTAACTTTCACCAGGATGTGCTGTTCAGAGCTTTGTTCACTAGCAAGGAGGTTAAGGAAATCTAATTTCAAGCTCCATTGGAAACTGAGGGGAAGCCAACAATATCTGAGAGATAGAAAGCAAGGAAGGGATAGGATAAAAATTAATGAGAGATATAAGGGGTGGGGAGAGGAATTAAATTGTGTATCTGAATCCTCCCTAAATGTCTTCAGAGACTTAATTCCAGGCCATACTAGTTTTAGCTTTTTAAAAACACATCCTCCCTCTTGTTTTAAATAGGGGTATGCTAGAATTAGAAGCACTTATCGAAGCCATCCAGGCTTTAACTTTCAGAAAAATTTAACCTGGATCTGAAACAGCTTTGGTTTGGCTTTTGCTCTTCCCCTTCTCCCCTGTATTTAGGTTAAAGCCTCAAT